>NW_027467754.1:105000-122500 GCF_046742065.1 Oratosquilla oratoria | reverse complement strand
GTTAACCTATTTATTGATTTTTGCCAGTTTTTAGAGACAGTTCATATGATCAGTACAGAAATTGTTAATTGTGGAGACTTCAATATCTGGGTTGACAACATTGCATCAACAGTCACATTTTTGGAGATGATGTCTTCCTTTAATTTAACTAATAACTTGACTTTGTTTTCTGAGCTTAGGATAGAGAC
This sequence comes from Oratosquilla oratoria, assembly GCF_046742065.1. NCBI lineage: Eukaryota > Metazoa > Arthropoda > Malacostraca > Stomatopoda > Squillidae > Oratosquilla > Oratosquilla oratoria. Next base: position 122,312 of record NW_027467754.1, on the reverse strand, counting down.
TTGGTTATGGAGATGGAGGTTGGTGAAGTTTGTGATGTGTCGCTTGTTGATAAACTTGTGCAATTTAAGCTTCCATTCAGTAGAGACTTAAAACGAAAGAAGAAAATAATGTTCAGACCATTGACTAATCTAAACCCTAAGGCCTTCATTATTACTCTAATTGACATTCTCACTAAGAAAAAAAATAGAAAGTTGCGTCCATGAAAAGTTATATACAAATTGTACAATTAGTTTGACAAACATTTTTTAATAGCACCATAAAACAATTATACAACTCTCAATGCCCTATACTTGAAAAGGAAATGACCATTAAAGATGATTCACCAGGGTTTAATGGGCTTAATACTAAAGCAGAAAACGAGAAAAAAAGAAAAGGAAAGAAAATGGTGCAGAGATCAGACAAATGAAACTAGACTAGCCTACACTGAAGCAAAACAGCATGAAAAAAAGTTATTGTTCGACGAAAACATGAATACTATAGAGGTAAAACCAGTGAAGCCGGATCCGATATTAGATTGCTCTATAATATATTAAGCAGTTGAAATGGCAACAATAAAGAGAAAAAGATGCCGGAGGGATATTGTGATGAAGTAGTGGGTGGCCCAAATGTTTCTGAACTTCTTTGAAGAGATAATTGAGAATGTAATAAAGAGGTTTTTCTACCAACGACTACAGAATACCTATAATCATACCACACGATCAAGAGAGATTAGAATGTTTTCAGCAAAAAGACATACCAAAGATTAAATCTATCATACTTAGAGCAAATTCAACATTCTGTGATAACGATCCGATTCCCTTCAGGAAAATTTTCACCGGTGGGAATCTTGATAAACTGGCATGGGGGGTAGTGACCGAGTTGGTGAATACTAGTATTGCCACTAGGGTTTTTCCTGATGCCACAGTGAAGCCAATAGTTAAAGCCAATAAAGATCCACAATCTTTGACTTCATATAGACCTGTATCTAACCTAACATTTTTATCAAAAGTGTTTGAGAAAGTAATCCTTGAACAGTTAATGGAACACTTGTTGGCCATCAATATTTTTCCTGACAATCAGTCAGCATATAGAAGACTATACTCAACTAAAAACAACCTTATGTGCCGTGGTCAATAATATGTTGGTGAACATGGACGAAGGTAAATGTAGCATTTTAATTTTGTTAGATCTAAGTGCAGCTTTCGACACTGTTGAACGTAATCTATGAGTACAAGAGCGTCATAACATTGGAATAGTTAATGAAGCTTTGGAATACCTGGAGAGTTATCTTAAAAACAGAACTTATCGAGTGCAATTTGGTGGTACCTTTTCGGAAATAAGAACGCTACATAGAGGGGGGTACCTCAAGGTAGTGTATTGGGTCCAATTCTTTTTTGTATTTACACAATTGGCCTTGCACAGATACTATGAAATCATGAAATTGACTTTAAGCTTTATGCTGATGACACACAGTTTTATCTAACATTAACAAACATTGTCCAAGCTGAAATTAAATTGGACGAAATAATAAGTGAAGTGAAAAGTTGGATGAACTCAAAGAAATTGAAATTTAATTAGGGCAAGAATGAGTGTATGGTAATTGGAAAACATAATGATCCAAGGCATTTTCCCTTTTACAAGGGAGGTAGCCAAAAAGGGAAAGGCATAAAAACACTCCCACCCATTTCATCCCTAAATACACTCCACACCCCTCCCACTCATCTGAGCACCTCTTGGATGACGGGTCATCCCTGCACCTTGCCCACCGCCCTGGTTCAGAAGCAGTGTCGCAAGACACAGCACATCAACAGCAAGGCCGCTTCATTTAATCGGCGACCCCCCCTCGCATATAAGGAGGGGACGGGGAGAAATCCCTTCGGGCTGCGTCAGAATTTGCTCACACATACTACCTCACCGCCCACCCCCGCCCATTCCTCCTCATGCAATCACAACATCATCCATATACAACCATTCTCCACTCACCTCTGTCTTCCGTCCTCTCCCTTCCTTCCTCAACAGACATTCCCCTCTTCCCCAAAGCCCCCTTCACCCCATCCATCCACCTCATCCTAGGACGTCTCCTCATGTTCACTCTCTCCACATCTGCCTTCCATACCTCTTTTACTAGTCTTTCTTCACTCATTCTTTCCATGTGTCCAAATCATCCTAATATTCTTTCATCAACCCTATCTCCCAGCTCCTTTTTCACCCCTGTTCTCCTCCTCACCTCCTTATTTCTCACTCTACCCAGCAGTAAGAAACAGTAAGAAACTTAAAAGAGTGTAGTTTGATCCATACCACCAGTGATCATAGACGGCGGGCTGGACGAATCGTAGCTGGGGTCGGTAAAATTGCAGAGGATAAAAACGTAACTTCTCTTTGATCATATTACATGGAAATCACACATTTTAAAGAAAATAGTTCAAATAATGCAACCATATATATATAGAAGTGTGCATTTGAGCAAAACCCGTCCTTGTTTGGGTTTTGTTGTTTTGTTCGGTTTGTTCGGCAATTAGTGAGACCGGGTAACAGGTACATGCAGTCACATACTAGCGTCATGGCGACAACAACAAAAAATTCTTTATTCAGATTTTAATAATCCAATCTATTTCTACTTACTTCTCTGGGTCACCATAAATAATGGTCTAGTTTGCATAAATGGCAATGCCAACCAGCTGTGTTCCCAGTACAAGCCAAACACCGCCCAGTGAGGCTGTCACACGTAGGAGTGCCCGTCTCACCCCAAACAAGGTTTTCATTGCACTGACAAGCAGTGTTGCCACTCTGGAAAATAAAAAAAAACCTAGAGAGCTTGCCAACAACTACTATATTGAAAAAAAAAAAAAATTAGATTTGAATTATTATTACATTACACAACATACATATGAAAACATTTTGAAGTTAGAAAACTGTATACATCAAACTAATTAGCACTGCCTGTAATGGTGCAATCAATGTAGGTAGACTTGCAGTGGATCACCATGTATGCTGCTTCAGTACCAACATGATCATAAGAAGTTTTCCATTTCTTCGATGACATGGCTAGGTTGCTTAAGTATCTATATAAACCACAAAAAAGAATCAGTATCACAGAATCTATAAAGTATAACTACAATACTGAAGAGAACATTTCACATATAATTTTCTAATCTCGTGTACAAAATCTCAACATTGAATGTAAACTTTCAAGATTGCAGACCAACTAAAAATTAAACTCGAATCACCAATTTGAAGCATGTACACTGCTTGCAATGCAGAAATATTGATATATTGGTATCTTCGCAATAACACATATATTTCTATCACGTTAAAGGCATTGTGCAATCCAAGTATCAACTGCTGCAACGAAAATAAGCACAAGAAAACTAACCTAATCCAAATCCGTAAACACAACGTCAGTCCCGCTCGGCTTATTATTAAAAATGGCTGTCAATTTAAGTAGATTCATATACTCAATTTATTATCATTTATCATTATCATTTCAATTTATTATAGATTTTGCAATAATTTAACTAAATACCACTCTAATACACCCAAACGCGTGTAACCGCAAACTATATTTATGGTCACTGTAATTGTGCTAAATTCAAAGCTTCATCGCAATAACTTTGGTCAACACTGTTCACCAAAGAAGGAATTTTTTTTTTATAGCCAAGTAAATTGGGAAAAGAAACCAAAACAAAGTAAATATGCATAAAAAGACCAAATGAAAAAGTCTTGTCTCTTACAAAAATGTATAAAAAACAAACAAATTACTGCCCAAAGCTAATTCAGAATAAGCCAAGAAAAAAGCCAAAATGCTAAATATATTTTCGCACGCCAAACGGCTTTAAAATAAGCCAGAATGGCAAAATCTGGCGTAAAAAAAAAACAATCTGGCACTACTGCAAGGAGTCCCACCTGGGCTGGTCGGGTCGCTAAAATATCCATCAGCACATCTGTGAGCATAAATAAAAGCATTAATAATTATTTCGTTGTTAAGGGATGGCGTGGGATGGATTTTAACGATAATAACGAAAATATAGAAAGTAAAGGATTTGGAATTCCAGGTGGTTTCGTATTGTCGACATTATTGTAGGAATTTACAAATTCGTCTGTTTATATAAACTCGGTGAATAGCGTTAAGCTTCTCTAGCATAAGATATATTATATTTTTCTGATGATACATGCATAATATAGGGGTAAATTTTAATGACAACATATATACAGAACGCAAAGGATTTTGGATTGCAGGCGGTTTTGTATTGTCGACATTATGGCATAAAATTATCAACTCCTCTGTTCAATCTAAATCCGGTGAATAGCGTTGAGCATTTCTAGTGTAAAATGAATTATATATTTCTACTAATACCTTTTTGATGTGGGGTGAATCTGAACGAAAAAAAAAATACAGAACGCAACGGCTTAGAAATTTCAGGCGGTTTCGTGTTGTCGACATTATGGCATAAATCTGTCAAATCGTTTGTTCAATATAAAATCGGTGAATAGCGTTAATTATCTCTAGTATAAAATAAACTATATTTTTCTGCTAATACTGATGACCTGGAACTATCGAGTCACTTTTTTTTTAATATATTTACAAGTCTTATCCACTGATCTATATAACACCTGGATAGCGTATACGGGCCGTGGGCTGCCCCAGGAGTGAGGCCAGCGGGCGGGACATGGCCGCCATAATGGAAGTACCAAAACAGCTAGTGTGAATCGCTGCGCCGGTCATTATAACACCATTTTTAGATCAGTGTCATGGGAGCTGTCGTGTTACTCTCGTGGCCTGTGATCCAAGCATGATTGGGTATATAATGGCCACACAATTCGTCGCTGCTGGGACCTCCATGTACATACATACATACATACGTACGTACATACATATACAAGGTGTATATCAAAATAGCATCATCACAATAAAACAATATATTGATATTTATTACCTCTGGCAGAAATAACCATTTATATACATAAACTTGTGCATGTACAGTATATGGATGAGTTGGCATTGACAAATTATAATTCCAGTATATATTATAACTTCAAGGGAATGTTACACAGACAACAAATGGGATAATGATATATAGTCAAAATATTGTAGGGATAATAATAGATCTATACTAGCATTTAACGGAATAAATATCCCTATAACATTTGATTACTGTACTGCTTATCGTTATTGGTGCTTGAATGAAAAAAAAATTGATAACTCCTTCCTCACTTTGACACCGGTTACTTTTTGAGAATACAATTTGGAGATATGATGGAGCCTGATTTTGCAGAAGCACGTGACGATACACTTGATCAAATTGACGATGAGGTTAGAATCCGGGGTTGTGTCGATCATGTGGAAAGATAGAGAAATTGCCATATCTATGATCTAAATTGTTTCAAATAGTAAAATATCGCATTAAAGTGGTGAACATGTAAGGGGCCATTCAAAGAGTATGTAACGCGGGGGGGGGGGTGCATGGTAGATGCGATGCGTTACGAGGATGTGGGGGTGTTTTCAACAGTGCTACGTAACGCTAATAATGTTTATTTATATTCATTTATTAATTTATGTCATAAATCATGCACTGAAATAGCATATCCTTAACAGATCGAGCAATCAATATCGAGCAAAAAAATCCAAAAACATCATACCATGTTTCATTCTTTGATGCAATCGTAAACAATTTCACACAGGACAAATAAAAATGAGTATGTTTTGGTGAGAAGTGAGGGGTGTTTGGCGGATCTGGCCTACACTTGATGGGGGTGCCGAGTTGTAATTAGTTGTAATCAGTGTTATGTAATACAGGGAGATGTATGACCCAGTGTTACGCAATGTTACATGAGGTGGGGGGTGTCGAATTTCACCAGAAAAAACGTTACATAATTTTTGAACGGCCCCCGAATAGTAATTCAGCCCATCTAATATGAATTCCTCACACTTCACAATATAGAAAAAGCCTACACATGTAATCAGGAAGAACAACTGGTTCTATACAGCTACACAGCTCTGGACAGCGTTTGAGCCTTATAAGATATTTTTAAATGATAAATATCTATCCTGCTATTGCCACGATTACATTCGTGACAAATGGGTTGCTGCTAGATCTCTATTTCTTACGATAATAGATACAAAACATTAACATGACAACACCTAACAAAACAGTTGGTGGGCAACATTTTATGGCTCCTGATGGCCGCATCATTTCTTGATGGGTATCGGGATATTTTGGGTAATAAAACCTTAATTTACTTACGAGTGGAAGGACTGCTCACATCCACCTTTTCTCCGGTTGGTGCAGTTGAATGCAGCACAAGTTGGCATTGTAAAATGATCGTTGAATATGTATATGGGAGCGAAAGCTGCCGAGAACTGTAACTGTATCAGATCAGTGATCGCGTGGCGCGACTTTGTTTTGGTACTAACATCATGGCTGCCGCCGACCTCATAATCTCGAACGCGATCCGTGATCCAGTTATATCTAGATCAGTGGTCTTATCCGAGATATTTCTCGAATCTGAAGATGGAAAACGATTATAAAGAACTGTGTGAAACATTACCAGTGGAAAGGCCAATATCTAATATCAATGGAGGGGAAATGGATAAAGCTACAAAGAAGAGAAAGAATATCAAGGCAGGAGGGAAATCTGAAGTAGAAATAGAAATGATTAAAGGTAAAGTCTAATAAATAACAACTCTCATTTTCCCAAATATTTATTTACAGTGAAAACTATTGATGAAATATCTAATTTCATATATCAAACGTTGCATTTTTAGTAAATGTGACTGCGCATTGAAACATTGTAGGCGAAAGTAAGCTTAGTGTCGGCAAGAGTGACAGGTGGAAGGATACTAAATTATTCAAAATTGAAAGTGAATTGTACAAATATAAAAGCATAAAGATGGTAAACCTCGCCCCGGATATTACAGAGGTAAAAATGAGTGGCATCAACAATATCTAACGGAAAGTTGTATCATTATCAACAAAATTGAAAATTCATGGAACTACTTGACAACTTGTCATAAAATTAGCCAGATAGAATATAATTTGTAATCTCTAATAAATTTGTATATCATATAGAATGAATGTGGATGATTATGGTATTATAACAAAACTGCACTGGTACTCTCCAGGAGGTAGTGTGGTATGCAGAACAGGTTTAGACGAAAAACAGTGAATGGATTTTGAGAAAATTGTAATTCATCATTCAAGCTGAAAAATTGTAAAAAGGAATAGAATCCAGAGTCACGCAAACACGGATATTTGACATGAAACTTGTTTTTCAGTTACTCCTAACCTAAAATAACCATTCTATAAGAAAAAATAGATCTTTCAGATGCTAAAAGAGAGGGGTAAGTTCCAGAATCGTGCAAACATGATATATAACATGAAATCTACAATACCCAACAGCTCCTAACCTCATATACTCTAGCCTAACCTAACATAATCATTCTATAGAAAAAATCTTTTAAATGAGAAAAATGTAAAATGTGTTTGTATGATAATCATACTGGAATAGAAGTGGATTGTCTTAAGAGGGCCGGGGTGCTGTGATCATTTAAAAAGTCGCTAGAACCCTGAAGGGCTTACCAAATCGTGCCATCCCCGTTATCATTGTTTCTATATCCAGTGGGCCCAATGTATGTCAGTGATTCCATATTATGGGTTTGCACTAGCTAATGACCATAAAATAAGTATAATTATCAAGCAGACAAAGTAAAAAGAATGTTTTTTTTTTTAGAACTTCTTACCTACATAACATAACAATAGAAAAATATTCATTTTGTAAATTATAATACATCAATGTAATATATGCTTTTCTTGGTGGAGATTAATAAATAAAAAGTACATCAATCAAATAGTAATACACTACTGAATGGAGTTGCGACAAAAGGCTTGAGATGCCATATTGTCTTCTCTCCAGTCCTGTCAGTGTTGTCAGTTTGACAATGGTGCTGATGGTGTGTACCGAGTGTTCTCCCTCTCCAAGTGATGTCACCAAGCTACATATTTTTAAAACAGTGCCAAGGAACTGGGCTGTAGTTCAGTTCGAAGCCTTAAGATTCGTTTAGATAAACATTTAAAGCAAGATGTTGTAATGACTGCCATTCATTTGATATTATTTGATTATGTGTTTGTTATTATTTGTCTGTTTATTTATCAATTGCTTGATTTCCATTTATTATTATTTATCTGTGTTTATTATCATTTACTATTTACCTGTTTATTATTTAATTATACCTATGTATTATTTATTATATTTATTGTTATTACATACATTATTATATATATTTTCATTTTATCTTTTACATATATATATACAGTATATATATGTATATATATATATATATATTTAAGATTATTTCAGACAAATGAGAGAGAATGCGGGTGGGGAAGGGCAAACGAAGATGTGTTAGGAATAGAGTTTATTGCCCTAACGTTGCGACCAACTTGGTCTTCTTCAGAGGACTACAGCATTACAGACGGATCACAATTCTTATATTCGTAGTGAGAGGGAACCCGCCAAGGTATGAGCGTCATGTTTTCCCTTTGGCTAACGATTTAATTATTAGGACACTTGCTGCTTTCGAGAGGCATTTAAATCCGTCTCTGTCGTTGTTGTTCTTGTTGGCGGCGATATGTGCAGCTTCCACAGTTTTTCTCATTTTCTTCTCAAATCCCTCGTGTAGAATTTCTGCGTTGTTCCAATCAGGTAGATGTCCACATTTGTCCAGGTGACGAACCAGGGAGTTAGATGTTCTATGAGCCCTGAGATCGTTTTTGTGCTCATTCAAGCGTTTATTGAACCCTCGACCTGACTCACCGAAATAAGATGATGGACAACCGTTGCATGGAATACGGTAAATGACACTGAGATTATTACGCATATTATTATGTTTCTTAAATATTTTTCCTATTTTATTGGAAGATATTTTTGCTATATTTATTCCACCTTTTAACAAATAATCATCAATAGCTATGGTGTTTGTAGAATTAGGGACAGAAATAAAATGAGACTTATCCTTTCCCGGGGTCCGGACGTTTGGGCCATCGTAGATCTTCTTGGCTTTCCTCGTTGTCCTGGTGATCAAACCTCCGGGGTATTTCAGCTTCCTAAAGGTATTCTTGATGTAAGTAAGTTCATCCTCTAGGAATTCTTCACTGCAGATACGAAAAGCTCTGAGAAAGAAACCTATTAGAACACCCGTTTTAACACGTCTGCTGTGTGCTGAAAAATAATGGACAAAGTCGTCCCTATTGGTGGGTTTCCTGTACACCGAGAAACTTACCTGTTGAGAACCTCTGTGTATCAACGTGTCTAAAAATGGTAAATTACACTCTTTTTCTAGTTCAACTGTGAATTGAATGTCTTTATTCACAGCGTTGAGTCTTCTCAACTTATTTTCTATATTAGTTCTTTTTGGCATCACCACGATTATGTCATCCACGTACCTTAACCAAGTGGTACCTCTTCCCATGATGTTGATGTATTTGTCCATTTCTAATACTTCCATGAATAAGCATGCCATGACAGCAGATAATGGACTCCCCATTGCGAGACCTCTAATCTGTTTAAATTCAATGTTGTTAAACATAAAATATCCAAATTTGACACACATGGAAATAAGTTTTATATAATCAGATCTTGGGACTGGAAGGATATCATCATCGATATCTGTTGTTACTTTCTTCACTGCTTCTAGGGCATCAAAAATAGAAACATTTGTGAATAACGCTGTTATATCGAAGCTTGCCAACTTTTTATCACTTACATTTAGATCTTTAAGTCTCTGGATCAGGTCGGAAGAATTTCTTAAATGGGCCCCGCTGATGGAACCGATGACGTTGGAAAGGGGTTTTGCCAGACATTTCGCTAGTCTGTGCGGAGCGCTACCAATCCCTGAAGTTATGGGCCTCATGGGGATATTTACCTTATGTACTTTAGGTAGACCGTGCATTAACGGGGGTTTTGGAGCTTCTTCTAGTAATCCTAACAACTTTTTTCCCCTGGTTGATTTACGTAGGATTTTTCTCGCTTCTGTGTTGAATCTTGCTGATTCTATATCAGCGTTGCCGGCCGGTTGTCTTTCGTATGTTGATTCATCATCCAAAAGATCGGACATTTTGTCCAGATAGTCAATTTTATTTAAAATAATTACTCCGCCGCCTTTGTCGGCGTGGGTGATAATAATGTCATTATCATTACTCAAAGTCTGAAGGACTTCTCTAAATCTTTTGGGAATAACAAAACGATTACAATCGGCAAGGCTTGGTAACATGTTATTACCCCTTGGGTGAAACCTTTATCAACTTCGTTCTCAGACCATTTATAATTATTGTTCACATTTCTCTTGTAGTCCTTACCTTTTCCTCCTATATCAAATTTAAGTCCCAAAGACAGTACCAATTTCTCGTCTTTAGATAGCTGTCTGTCTGAAAGGTTGGTCACAAAGTCATTCCTTTCCAATTTGTTCCAATCACTGTTATTACATAACCAAAGTAGCCTACGTTTAAGTTTTTGTTCTAGTACAACATAATCCTTATTTAATCTACTTACCAGCCAGAAGGGTAGGGTTACCTTTCTCTTACCATCGCTGATTTCGTCCAACTTGTCCTGTAACGTTTCACAGGATTCCTCTAAGTATGTCCTGGCGCTGTCTGTGAATGGGTGTTCATCACTTCTTAGCTGTTTTGGAGCCGATCTAGGGAGAACCATCTCATCGAGGCAATTCAGGAGAAATTCCCAAAAGATTTAGAGAAGTCCTTCAGACTTTGAGTAATGATAATGACATTATTATCACCCACGCCGACAAAGGCGGCGGAGTAATTATTTTAAATAAAATTGACTATCTGGACAAAATGTCCGATCTTTTGGATGATGAATCAACATACGAAAGACAACCGGCCGGCAACGCTGATATAGAATCAGCAAGATTCAACACAGAAGCGAGAAAAATCCTACGTAAATCAACCAGGGGAAAAAAGTTGTTAGGATTACTAGAAGAAGCTCCAAAACCCCCGTTAATGCACGGTCTACCTAAAGTACATAAGGTAAATATCCCCATGAGGCCCATAACTTCAGGGATTGGTAGCGCTCCGCACAGACTAGCGAAATGTCTGGCAAAACCCCTTTCCAACGTCATCGGTTCCATCAGCGGGGCCCATTTAAGAAATTCTTCCGACCTGATCCAGAGACTTAAAGATCTAAATGTAAGTGATAAAAAGTTGGCAAGCTTCGATATAACAGCGTTATTCACAAATGTTTCTATTTTTGATGCCCTAGAAGCAGTGAAGAAAGTAACAACAGATATCGATGATGATATCCTTCCAGTCCCAAGATCTGATTATATAAAACTTATTTCCATGTGTGTCAAATTTGGATATTTTATGTTTAACAACATTGAATTTAAACAGATTAGAGGTCTCGCAATGGGGAGTCCATTATCTGCTGTCATGGCATGCTTATTCATGGAAGTATTAGAAATGGACAAATACATCAACATCATGGGAAGAGGTACCACTTGGTTAAGGTACGTGGATGACATAATCGTGGTGATGCCAAAAAGAACTAATATAGAAAATAAGTTGAGAAGACTCAACGCTGTGAATAAAGACATTCAATTCACAGTTGAACTAGAAAAAGAGTGTAATTTACCATTTTTAGACACGTTGATACACAGAGGTTCTCAACAGGTAAGTTTCTCGGTGTACAGGAAACCCACCAATAGGGACGACTTTGTCCATTATTTTTCAGCACACAGCAGACGTGTTAAAACGGGTGTTCTAATAGGTTTCTTTCTCAGAGCTTTTCGTATCTGCAGTGAAGAATTCCTAGAGGATGAACTTACTTACATCAAGAATACCTTTAGGAAGCTGAAATACCCCGGAGGTTTGATCACCAGGACAACGAGGAAAGCCAAGAAGATCTACGATGGCCCAAACGTCCGGACCCCGGGAAAGGATAAGTCTCATTTTATTTCTGTCCCTAATTCTACAAACACCATAGCTATTGATGATTATTTGTTAAAAGGTGGAATAAATATAGCAAAAATATCTTCCAATAAAATAGGAAAAATATTTAAGAAACATAATAATATGCGTAATAATCTCAGTGTCATTTACCGTATTCCATGCAACGGTTGTCCATCATCTTATTTCGGTGAGTCAGGTCGAGGGTTCAATAAACGCTTGAATGAGCACAAAAACGATCTCAGGGCTCATAGAACATCTAACTCCCTGGTTCGTCACCTGGACAAATGTGGACATCTACCTGATTGGAACAACGCAGAAATTCTACACGAGGGATTTGAGAAGAAAATGAGAAAAACTGTGGAAGCTGCACATATCGCCGCCAACAAGAACAACAACGACAGAGACGGATTTAAATGCCTCTCGAAAGCAGCAAGTGTCCTAATAATTAAATCGTTAGCCAAAGGGAAAACATGACGCTCATACCTTGGCGGGTTCCCTCTCACTACGAATATAAGAATTGTGATCCGTCTGTAATGCTGTAGTCCTCTGAAGAAGACCAAGTTGGTCGCAACGTTAGGGCAATAAACTCTATTCCTAACACATCTTCGTTTGCCCTTCCCCACCCGCATTCTCTCTCATATATATATATATATATATATGAATATATATATATATATTGCATCCGACCTAGTTATGGACCAAAAGGTCTCCTGTCGGCATGCTCTGCCTTTGTAATCCTTTATGATTTTCTTCAAGCTATGAAACTCCTCTACCCCAAGCAGTCTAATCGGGTGACAAAACAGGCCGTCAACATCCCTGATGATGACGACAACCTTGATGACCTTTAGAATGACATGCACCACATTACTAAATGCTGGTTAGGTTAGACGAATCTAGTATACTTGTATTTCTTTGACCTTTGCATCTATCACAACAAAGATGGCAACGTTGTCAAGCAGTCATAGATGATAGTGGTTTCATTTGTCAGTGTCACTTGTAGCAGTTTTTTCTGTTACACCAACACACACACACACACACACACACACACACACACACACACACACACACACACACACACACACACAAAGAGGAATGACAAAGATGGCACTAACACTTTGCAAGCTGACATATGAACAAAGATTGGACAAACTAAACTTATCAACTCAGAGTAATAGATACATAGAACAAATTGAAAGAGGAAACAGTGAGTGCTAAAACTATACATGATTTTAAGAAAGAACTGGGTGCAGAAAGATACAACTGCAGGTCACTACAAGCATAGATCTCCTTCTGCAAAATACAACTAGGTAAATACAGTAGAAGCCTGATTTAACGAACTAATTCAGCCAAGGTCCAGTCCGCTAAATTGAATTTTCCATTAAATTGAGCGAGTGAGCGTTGGTGTAACAGTGTTGCCAGAGCGGATTATAAAAATGATACGTACCTAAAAAATTCCTAGTGTACACACACACACACACACACACACACACACATACAGTATATATATTATTGTAAGTGAATTATCGGCAGCACAATCGTGAATTGCAAACGAACAGCAACGTGCAGTAATTTGTTGCAACGTGTGTGTATTTATCTAGTTGTATTTTATGGGAAGGGGAGCTATGCTCGTGGTCTCCTGTCTTCATATCTCATTTTATGTAAACTATTTTTAAATTCATGTATTGTTTTTGCACACACCACTTTCTCATCTAACTTGTTCCAACTGTCTATTACTCTGTGAGGAAAGCTGTTCTTTTTCAGATCTCTTCTATAACTGTCTTTCTTGATTTTCTTTCCGTGTCCTCTTGTATTTCTATTATCCCATTTTATCAGATCGTGTGTGTGTGTGTGTGTGTGTGTGTGTGTGTGTGTGTGTGTGTATCATGTAACAATGATATGAGCTGTCTGAATTTCGCGAAATATTAGTCATAGCTTCGTGTTTGGTTTGATGTACATAATTCTAGCGATTAATAGGACTGGACAATTGGTTTTTGGATAGTGAGCGTTATTGTTGTGTTTTTGCAGAAAACGTAGTTCGTTGTTATAGAAGTCTTTTTCGTGGTGATTACTCTCGCGTACTGATTTTGAATTTTCCCATCAACTTACTCTTTCATTATTTTGTTTTCCTATTATAAAGTCTATTTCTACTTGAATATATTTCTGCTACAATTATACTTTATACATATACTGAATTATATATTGTATATATATTATAGTACATATATATATATATATATATATATATACATACATATATATATATATATATATATATATATATATATATATATATATATATATATAATATATATATATATTTGCCTCCAAAATACTAAATTATAAATTTTTCTTTGACTCCACCACCACAGTCTGGTAACGTTGGACTCTGAGACACGCATGTGGCCAGTTGACGGAAAATGCTCAACTTAGTTTACCGTTCCTGCTAAATTGAGCTATTTCCATAGACACGCGTCGCCAGCTAGCGGAAAATGGTACAACATTCAAGTGGCATTTAAGAACTCCATTACAGTTAGAAGTCTTTTAATTAAAAAATCTCCTTATAAGGTAGAAGGATGCATCTATTCAATTCCATGTAAAAATTGCGGCAAATGCTATATTGGTCAGACTGAAAAAGAATAACAATAAGGTTAAAATAACATCAGTATAGCGTCAAGAGTGGGCAGATTTCTAATGCATTATTTATTCGCCTACGGGACTTTAATCATTACATAATTTGGGAGGGTGCTAAAGAAATTGTTAAAAATAAGTCATATTTGACAAGAAATATAATAGAATCTAGTCTGATCAAAGATACATTTGTCAATAACTTAGATTTAATTCATGGTATGTACAAGCTGGACAATTTGATTATGAAAAAGGTAGTGGCCCAAACGTCCGCTGCCACGAATGGGTCAGGTCGACAATAGAGCCTCACAACCTTCCCCGGTTCCCTTCCTGACCTTATACTCTGTGTATATATTCTTGTGTCCTTTTTCATTTCTATGTACCCTGAGGATGTCTGAATAGACTAAAGCGCTTGGTCATCAGTTTATCTTTTTCCTTGGTAGTTTTTCCGCATATATATATATATATATATATATATATATATATATATATATATAAACATATATATATATATATATACACATATATATATATACACGCACACACATACACATATATATACATATATATATACATATATATATGTATATATGTATATATATATGTATATATATATATATATATATATATATGTATATATCTTTTGACATCAATGAAAATAAGCCCCCTTATTTGGCTGTTTTGGTTTAATCCTAGTATATTATTATATTCTTACCTGTAACTCAGTCTAGATTCTTTATGTTTGTTGGTTATCCCATATGTATTAGTATTGGTTTGAAATGTTTGTGAAATTATATCGTGCTGAAATGAATAAACTCAAGTCAAATTAAATAATTTTGAGCATATATGTTTCACGCTATCATTTGTATACATACATATACTGTACATACTGTATACCAACGGCTTTTTCCCCCTTACAAGGGAGGTAGCCAAAAGTCAAAGGCATAGATCCACTCCCACCCATTTCATCCCTACATACTCCACTCCCATTCACCACCCCTCCCTCCCTCTCTTCTTGGCTCCTCCTGTATGAAATGCACAATCGTTCCAAATGGATTCATATAGTAGCTTGGCCGCAAGTAGAGTAAAAAAAAAAAAAAAGTACCCATTAGGACGGAGGGACTGGTTAGTTAGTTTAATTATATATGTGTACACACACACACACACACACACACACACACACACACACACACACACACACACACACACACACACACACACACACACACACATATATATATATATATATATATATATATATATATATATATATATATATATATATATATATATATATCTTTTCTATGTTACGCACTAATGTGCGGTCGTCTGGATGCAGATTTCCGAGTAGGATACTGAAGTCCATGGTGTTTTCCTCTAGACGTCTTTCGGCTCTAATTAGCCATCTTCAGGAGATATTCTATAAACAGAATAATGCTATCTCAGCTGTTGACTTTAACAACGCATGCATTATTAACGGCCTACTTCCAAAATATATATATATATGTATATATATATATATATATATATATATATATATATATATATATATATATATATATATATATATATATATATACATATATGAAACTTGTTAACCCACTGTCAGAGAAAAGAAATCAGAAATACTAATTATCTGTATATTTCGACCACTGACTGTGGTCCTCTTCAGCAGAATGATACAAAGGAATAGAGTTAACAAGTATAAATATGGACAGGGAGAGAATAATTAGGAGACGCGGGCAAGGGGACTCAAGTTGCTTGGGGTTGGTATGTGGGAATCTGTCCTGCCGCTTTCATAATCAATTTGTTTGCTGCCATCCATGTGATCCAGTCTGGTGACCATTGACCTTTCGATAAATTAAAATTGGGTAGGTGTTTAATGAGAGAAGATTCAATAATTTTTCTTCGAAAACTACACTGGGATTTATAAATAATTTCAGCCTTTTCCCAATCCATGCGGTGGTCCTCCTTACTGGTGTGGAGAAACAGCTGAATTTTCTTGTCCGTACTTAACGAATTTTTTATGCTCCTTTATTCTCGTGGTTAAGTCTCTTCCTGTTTGGCCCCAGTATACTTCATCACAGTCTTTGCAGGGAAGTTTGTACACACCGGGGCTGTTTTCTACGTTGGTGCGTCGGTGTACATTCACTACTT
Source organism: Oratosquilla oratoria (assembly GCF_046742065.1). Taxonomy (NCBI): domain Eukaryota; kingdom Metazoa; phylum Arthropoda; class Malacostraca; order Stomatopoda; family Squillidae; genus Oratosquilla; species Oratosquilla oratoria. The sequence continues at coordinate 105,590 of NW_027467754.1, read as the reverse complement.
TCCTGAATAAACTGTTTGGGTAATTAAAAATTAGTTTGACATCATCATTGGGCAAAAGTTTGAAAGCTGCATTAATGGAATCACTATATGGTAATGACAAGTTATTCTTGCTCCATTTGAATTTATCATCAAGGTTGGATGTTTTATAAAAATTGTATTTTGCTTTCCTCAGGGCTTTGGACAAAAACCACCCTGGGTATCCTAGCTTTGAAAGTTGTGATTGAATTAATGTTAATTCTGCATCCAAATGTTGTGGGCTGTATATCCTGTATGCTCTAAGAAACAGGCCCTACGCTACACTACATTTGATATTATCCGGGTGATGACTAAAGAAATGTAGGTAGCTGCCGGTGTGTGTGGGCTTCCTGTACACTGAAAAGGACAATTGGTCCGGACCTCTCATGACCAAAGTGTCAAGAAATGGGATTTTTCCTTCTTCCCATTCTACTTTGAAACTTAAATTACTTGCTAGGTTGTTTGATTCTATGAAGAAGTCATTAAAAGAACCCCATTTTTCATCCCATATAGTAAAAATATCATCTACATATCTGTACCAAAACATCTCCGCTGGTTTAATTTTTGGTAACAAG
>NW_027467754.1:87500-100000 GCF_046742065.1 Oratosquilla oratoria | reverse complement strand
ACCTCCCTTATAAGGGGGAAAAAGCCTTGAGTTCATTTATTTCAGTACGATATAATTTCACAAACATTTCAAACCAATACTAATACAAATGGGATAACCAACAAACATAAAGAATCTAGACAGAGTTACAGGTAAGAATATAATAATATACTAGGAATAAATCAAAACAGCCAAATAAGGGGGCTTATTTTCATTGATGTCAAAAAGATATATATATATATATATATATACATATATATATATATATATATATATATATACCTATATATATATATATATATATATATATACATATATATATATATATACATATATATATATATATATGTATATGTGTGTGCGTGTGTGTGTATATATATATATACATATATATATATATGTGTGTGTGTGTGTGTGTGTGTGTGTGTGTGTATGCGGAAAAACCGCCAAGGAAAAAGATAAACTGATGACCGAGCGTTTTTGTCTATTCAGACATCCTCAGGGTACATAGAAACGAAAAAGGACACAAGAATATATACACAGAGTATAAGGTCAGGAAGGGAACCGGGGAAGGTTGTGAGGCTCTATTGTCGACCTGACCCGTTCGTGGTTATGGATGTTTGGGCCACTACCTTTTTCATAAAAAAAAATGTCCAGCTTGTACATACCATGAATTAAATTTAAGTTATTGACAAATGTATCTTTGATCAGACTGGATTCTATTATATTTCTAGTCAAATATGATTTATTTTCAACATTTTCTTTAGCACCCTCCCAAATTATGTAATGAGTAAAGTCCCGTAGGCGAATAAGTAATGCATTAGAAATTTACCCACTCTTGACGCTATACTGATGTTGTTTTAACCTTACATTATATTCTTTTCCAGTCTGACCAATATAGCATTTGTCGCAATTTTTACATGGAATTCAATAGATGCATCCTTCTACCTTATAAGGAGATTTTTTAATTAAAAGACTTCTAACTGTATTGAGGTTCTTGAATACCACTTGAATGTTGTACGAAAGAAAGTAATTTCTAATGCGTTTGCTGTCGTTTTCAACAGAATATGCTTGCAAGAGAATCTCCTGCCACGCTTCACGAATATATATATATGTGTGTGTATATATATATATATACATACATATATATATATATATATATACATATATATATGTATGTATATAGATATACATATATATATATATATATGTATATATATATGTATATATATATATATATATATATATATATATATATATATATATATATATATATGTAGAGACATTGGGACAAATTATGGGAAAGGTGGAGGGGGAAACACGGGTCTTTATCTGATTATCGAGTTTATTCCTGACCGGTTTCGCTTACAATAGCTTCTTCAGAAGAGTGTTACTCTGGGTCATTTCATTTATTGATTTACAAGAAGTACATCTTGTTTGGGTCTCTACCCATATTCCTAGAAGGCATACAAGTATGCCTTTTACAATAAGTTACATGTACATGTGTTTAATTATGACAATATTTGTATCGCTGTACGGTCCTGGTCGGTCTCCACGATCTAGCCGACGTGGTTAGTGTCCTATGAGTCCGTCGCGTCCCATCCGGTCCAGCCGACGTGGTTTAGTTCCTGCACCCGTCGCGTCCCATCCGGTCCAGTCCAAGGCATCATGCGCAGTTACCTAAGTGAGAAAGGAGAAGATATTAATCCTTTGGCTTGAATTTTTGTGGTGAGCTATAAGTCAATATTTCAAGTGAGTGCAGTTAAGAACCCATCCGTATCCTCTGGGGCTGGCACTTGAAGGAGACTTCCCAGCCGACGTGGTTGGTATCTTTTGCACTCGTCGCGTCTCATCCGGTCGGTTCAGGGCATCCTGCGCAGTTACCTAGGTGAAGAAAAGAAAGCATTAGTCCTTGGCTTAAGTTGAAATGTGTCATAAGTCAAAAAATCAGCAAGAGAGTACAGTCGAACAGAACCCATCCGTATCATCTGGGGGGCGGCACTTGAAGGAGGCGTCCCAGCTGATACGAGTTAAGTGACATCGTCAGTCGACGGATGAGTCCCCCGGCCGAGGTCCTGGGGCCCGAACGCAGAAATCTGATCGCTGGGCAAAGGGCCACATAATGATCTAGCCCGTTTGCGCCGGCCTCTCCACAGTGGATGCAGGCCTCCGGCTGTCCCGTCACCTCCGAGAAACATCGATACCCGAGACGGAGTCGATGAAGGGTGACTTCCTCTATCCTGGAGAGACGGACTCCAGGGGTCAGTCGCTCATACGCTGTGGCAGCTTGATACCAGCGTGCTGACGGCCTCTGGGCTGTCAGGTTCCTATGGCTTTGTAGTTCCCTCTTGGCCATCGTTCTCGTTGCAATGGCCAAGATCTCAGTTCGGCTCGGGAGGACACCGATTCCGCCTTCCATGTCCCCTGTGGCCGCTCTTCTGGCCACCCTGTCTGCCGCTTCATTTCCCTGGATGCCGATGTGTCCCGGCACCCAGTTGAGGACGACTGATCTCCCTTGCTGACGGAGGGCCTTGAGCTGAAACAACAGTGAGGTCATTAGTTTTTTTCTGGTCATTATGATAAATTTTAGATATTAATTGCAACAGAGCTAAACTATCTGTGTGCACAACTACATTACGTTGGTGGGTGTTGAGAGCATGGGTCAATGCTAGACCCACTGCAACACCCTCTGCTTGCGTCGAGCAGCGAGTGCCCAACACCCTTACTCCCTGTTCCTCGTCCTTCGTGACAAACGCTGCACCTACCACGTTGTGTACGGGATCCACGGAGCCGTCTGTGAAATAGACGACGCAGTTTTCCTGGGCGACAGATCTCATTGTGTCCTCCGCATCCGCCCGCAGGCGCGGCAGCGGCGTACCGCGTCGTGACGCCATCACACTGATTCTGGCCGGTGGATTCTCCCAGGGGGGAGACTGCACATAACCTTCCACCGGCACATCCCTCCTCTTCTGAAGGATAAGGTCATGCAGGTGAAGGTCCCTTATGCGGTGTGCAACCCTCGCTGACCACCTCTTCTGCGGGAAGAGATCCGGATCTTGCTGGAGGGCGCTGATTAGCCTTCGCCGCAGGAACGAGTCATGTTCTCTCTGAATGACTCTTATGGCGAAGGCTACCACCAATCCTGAGATCCTCGCACTGATAGGCACCAGTCCCGCCTCTTGCTGCATATTGGCGACCAGAGTCCAGCGCGGCGCGCCCAATATTACGCGCAGCGCCTGGTTCTGTACTGTCTCCAAGTCAGCCAACCGTGTTGCGGATAGACCAGCCAGAGTACTGCTGGCATAGTCTATCACCGGTCGAATTGCGCTGACGTAGAATGTCCGGAGGACAGCGCAGTTGGCACCTGCCTCTCTGGTCGCCAAGGACTTCAAAACGTTAATCCGGCTGAGGACCCTTCCCCGGATGTAGGCCACTTCAGTCCGGAAGGACAGCCTGGAGTCGAGCCAGACACCAAGGTACATGTGCGTGCTGACCCACTCTACCTCATGTCCCTGCAGCAGAAGCCTGTCCCTCGGTGTCACGCTAGTGCCAAAACACATGGCTTTGGTCTTTGGTGGCGAGATGTTGAGGCCAAGCTCTTCGCATTTGGAGGAAATGCGGTCGAGGCACATTTGCGTCCTTCTGGCCTTGGTCCTTCTGCCTGCTACCACCAGCGCGACATCGTCTGCGTATGATAGGAGGCGGCATCCTGTGGGTAGAGGGATGGCTATTAATTCACTCATCAGCACGTTAAACAGGGTGGGACTGAGAACCCCATCCTGGGGTGTACCATTTTCCAGGGGGTGATAGCAGGACTCCACTCCCTGTAGACGGACTCTGGCAGTTCTATTGGAGAGTTAGTCCGCTATCCACTGTAACAGTTTCCCCTGTACTCCTCTGGCAGCCAGACTGTCCAGAATTGCAGCGGGACTGGCAAGCTCGAATGCCTTCTCCAGGTCAAAGAAGACGACCATGGCGTGACGTTGCTCCACATGGCTCAGAAGCGTTGTAATGCATTGAGCAGTGCCCACCCCTTTGGTGAAGCCATAGAGGTTCTCTTGTGGTGGTCCCAGTTTCCACAAAAGTCTTTGGAGAACCATCTTTTCCATGGTCTTCCCCAGGCAGCTCGTCAGGGAGATAGGACGATACTTTCCGGGCTCCCTGGGCTTGGGGATAGGCACGATGTCGGCCCTCTTCCAGTTGGACGGAAGTCTTCCACAGGACCAACTGCTGTTTACCACCTGGAGGAGTGCTTCTTCTCCAGCATCCCCCAGGTGTGCAACCATGGAGTACGTCACTAGGTCGCTCCCTGGAGCAGTGTCGGAGGATCTCTTACGTAAGGCTTGCAGCTCATGGATGGTGAATAGCGTGTCCGTGTCACCCGGAGACCCCATGGCAGCTTGTATCCTGGCCTCTCTTGGTTCACGGAGCATGGCCTGCCTCTGCTGCAGCTCGGCGGGTAGCGTGGCTGTGTGCGTGCGTCTGGCAAACTCTTGCGCCAGATTTTCTGCCTCGCACTGTGGTGCACGGGGAGCGCGCCGTGGTGGGGTACGGCTGGTCGCTATGTGGAGTTTCCCCCAAAGTTCCTTTAGCGTGGTGGACTCACTAAAGCTTTGGCACCATTCTAGCCACTTCTCGCTACGCACACGTCGAGCTGTCTCCTTGGCCTCTTCGACGGCACTCCGGAGGTTGGCCAGGTTAGCAGGGTTGTGGTGTCTACGCAGGATCTTTCGTAGACGGTTGACCCTGTGGTTGGCATCCTTGATCTCTTGGTTGTAGTACCAACCATCTCGATGTCTCCTCCTGTCGAGGCCCTTCTTAGGTATTGCCTCCTCTGCCGCTGCATGAATAGCAGAGACCAGTGAGGCCTCCGCATCGTCCAACTCACCCATGGCCAGAGCGTCGGTGACGACCTCGCGAGCCACTCTGTCCTTGAACAACGTCCAATTGGCCTTGCGCGGGTTCCACCTTCCTATTCTCTGGACCACTGGGGGTGGCGGGGCTACGGTGAGCGACATGTCTATTCCAAAATGATCACTCGTTACACAGCCGATAAAGAAATCATAAATCGGCCAAACTTTAAATGTTGGTCGACTGCAACAAGTCTGACATCACAGCTCAGATTAAAGGTTACAACTGCCGATCACGAGTCCAGCACGTGATCCAAGACCTGATATACTAATGAAATGACTCTTTTAATGATGAGCTGGTAATACGTACCTTTCAATTTCATTATTCTAAAAATCAAATAACCCTTAAAATTATTGTCTTCATAGTGTCGACATTTTTTTTTTCTTTGTAAGAAAATAATATCCTGGAGGGGATAACGTTGTTACATACATACAGAAATCCTCTACGAGAAAAAATAAACACATTACATATATAAATAATTAAAAATAAAGTAAATAGCTTCATAATAACAATACGATAGACTAAGATAACAAAAAACAATCAAACGACAGGGAAGTGGCAACAACGAGTCGACTGCACAACGACGCGACATATGTATGTCAATCTAAATAGGATAATTGGAAATCATGGATATAGACTAAGTCTGAATTATACAAATTCGAGGCGAGATAGAATAAAGGGGTGAGTAGCAGACGGACGGGATCCCGCGAGTGTTGCTCCTCTCACGTTGTACACTACAATTAGGTAAAATCACACGGCTTGGTGGCGCAGTGGTACCGTTCGTAACCGTTAATCCAGCGGTCCCTGTTCGATTCACGCCCAGGGCTGAAATCATTTCAGCATAGCTGTACTGCGAGCCGGTACTCCAACTTCCATGACCAAAGAGATATGTGTGTGCGTTTATGTTCACAGCATTACCCATAGATCGGTCCATATACGAGTTTTGAGCTCTCTTCCGGGAGGGCAACAGTTGTCAATCACGAGTCCAACACGTGATCCTTTTGGATTACGAGTAAATATTCGTCTAGGTACGCGTGTTACACGTTTTCGATTTTGCGCGCCGTAAAAGACTAGAAATGTATTCAAACCTACGCTATTTTTCAAATTGTACGCGCATTGCTCCAGTTTCTCCTCCCCTATTTGCGAGATAAAGTCATGCAACGGCCAAAGGAACGCGTAGATTAATGCCTCAACATATATATCTATGGGAGACCTATTCAGTCGCCTAGTTAAACCTTTCTTTTATATATATATATATATATATACTTATATAACTATCCCACTTGTGTATATACTACCGAATGCGCTACATTGGCGGGGGTGAGTCGAGTATAGATATAAGAAATTGTTCTCAATTTGTTTCCCCCTTGGTAGCGCAGTGGGTTAAGTCACTGTACATTTGTCTCCGAATATGCTTTCGTAGAGCTCCTTATTTGTCTCGAGATCGTATTTGCAGGGAATTAAAATGGAAAAAGTTAATGTGGTTAAGATGTATATGCATATATATATATATATATATATATATATATATATATATATATATATATATATATGTGTGTGTGTGTGTGTGTGTGTGTGTGTGTGTGTGTGTGTGTGTGTGTGTGTGTGTGTGTGTGTGTGTGTGTGTGATTCACCTTGGTCTTTGGATAACGTGTTGGACTCGTGATCGACAGCTATTTTCCTCCCGTAAGAGAGCTCAGAGCTCGAACGACCGATCTATGGGTAATGCTTTGACCTTACACGCACACACACACACACAACTCCCCGCCCCCGAGTTGGAGTAACGACTCGAAGCGCAGCGATACTAAAATCATTTTCGGCCCTGGGCAGGATTCGAACCCGGACCGCCATAGAGACAGTTTGGGACTCAACCAACTGCACCACCGAGACATGTGTGCGGAAAATTCCCTGTACATTTCCGCCCAAACTGTCCTCCGAGAAATATTAACTGATTAATACTGGCCACCTGCCCGCCCGCCCATCTCCCGGAACACGCGACTGACTGCACGCTAGCTACCTATCATTATATTGCTTCGCTGCCTAAATGATCACTTTTTATTGGGTTATTTCTTTGTGATAACAATAATAATGACAGAAAATAATCAAATATGGATACCCACCAAGAAGACAGGAAAAAAAAAATGCGCGACGATCTTGTAAGCACGCCAGCCACAACAAAACGAAAAAAAATTCGTTTAGTCCCCTTAGACGCTGATTGGCTGACGTATAAAGTGGGCGGAGTCATGGAAGTCGAAATCCGTGATGAACGATACATTGAGACTGAACGTAATACATCGCTCAGACGCTCACTGACACTTCACGAAAATAGCCGACCCAAACGTGACGCATCATTCTGCAACGTCATCGCATATTTTTTATAACTCTGTTAAAGATGCCCACGGTTTTTTTGTCACGTTTTGAAGAATAACAAAATAATAATAATAATAATAATAGTTATTAGCTCTACTAGAAATGAAGTAAATATAATCAATACTAAGGACAGAGACGAGGGCGAGTTATCGACGACAGAAAAGTTTCTAAAGACCACAGCGTAATTTTTCAAACAATTGGAAAGTCGCAGTCGGCGCTGCAGACGACTTTACTGTTGTCACGCAACTGGCCCAGCCAAGAAAGACAGCAACTGCTAAATGAATACAAGAAATCAAATATCATAAAGCTAAATTATAGTAATAAAAAATGCCCCCGAAAAATAGATAATAACAACAACAACAATAACACTACTGTTTTGATAACAAAAATATTTAGTTCGTTCACAATTTACAATACCAAATAGTTCTGTACATATTCGATTTTAGACACCTGAATAAATAAGAAAAACAAAAACTACAAACCTCCACGCATTTGTCCAATTACCTGCATTCGCCGGCACCATATACCAACTGTCTCAAGTGATGATGATGATGACGATGATGATGATGATGATGATGACGACGATGATGATAATGATGATGATGTGAATCACACATACACAGACACACACAAAATTATTTCAATATCGCTGCGCTTTGAGTCGTTACTCCAACTCTCGTGGGCGGGGAGTTGTGGGTGCGTGTGCATGTGAGGTCATAGCATTACCCATAGATCGGACATACGAGTTCTGAGCTCTCTTACTGGAGGGAAAAAGCTGTCGATCACGAGTCCAACACGTGGTCCAAAGACCAAGGTGAATCACACACACACGACTCGTGGTTAAGTGGTAGAGTTAGCGGCTGCCACTACGACTGTCCGGGTTCGAATTCCGCCCAGGGGCGAAATAATTTCAGTATCGATGCGCTGCGGGGAGTTACTCAAACTCTGGTGGTCGGGGAGCTGGTAGGTCTGTGTGCATGTAAGGTCACTGCATTACCCATAGATTGCTCATATATGAGTCTGAGCTCTATTCCATACTTCATCATCATCATCATCACTATCATCATCGTCATCATCATCATCATCATCATCGTCGTCGTCGTCGTCGTCGTCGTCTTGGACTTGTGATGGACAGCTATATCCTTCTCGAAAGATGATGCTGATGATAAGAATGATAATAATGGTTACAAAATAGAGGGATATAGCTGTCGATCACAAGTCCAACACGTCATCCAAGACCATGGTGAATCTCTCACACATCACACATACACATACACACCCGCACACCCACACACACCACACCCACACATATACACATATATCATCATCATCGTCGTCGTCGTCGTGTTGGACTTGTGATCGATAGCTATGTCCCTCTCGAAAGATGACGATGCTGATGACGATGATGTGAATCACACAAACACACACACACACACACGCACATACACACACACACATTTACAATGCGGTTAAAGTATCATCATCAGCAGCAGCAGCAGCAGCACCACCACCACCAGCAAAGCGTCATCATCACCATCATCATCAGCAGCAGCAGAAGCAGCACCACCAGCAAAGCGTCACCATCATCATCATCAGCAGCAGCACAGCAGCAGCAGCAGCACAGCAGCAGCACCAGCAGCAGCATAACCAACAGCTGCAGCAGCAGTAGCAGCTGTCATTGTGGGACGATAAAAAGGCGGAACGAGAAAACATATGGAAATACCGCCAAAGCCATCCGTTTACCACATCTGCAAAGTCATTAACAAATCCTACTTGAATATCCACTGCGATTTTATTCAGCTGAGGGGAAACCAACCCGCTCTGCTCAGCACGAGCCCGAGGTCCTGCTCGGAGCTGAGTTCAATAATTTGGCGACAGCCAAAATGAATATGAAATTGAAGAACCAATTCAATAATTTTAATAACGAAGAAAATGAAATTGAAGAACCAATTAAATAATTTTAATAACGAAATCATACTAATGTAAAAAAGTATATATATATATATATATTGCAAAAATAATCACAATAACGCGTGACGAAAAGATATTGCAGAAACCACAGGGAAATTAAAGTCGGAATACTGAACGTTTTCGTCTATTACGACATCCTCAGAGTACAAAGAAAGAAAAAATAGAACACAATATTTATACAGAAGAAAGAAAACTGGGAGAGGTCATAGCCACATAAAACCTTCGGACATTATACATACAACACATTTAAATACAAATGGAAATGTTAATGTTAATAAAAATACATATACATTCATATACACATAGAAATGGTGATAGTAACAAGAAAAAATAATAATAATAAATAAAATAAAATAAAAAGAACAAAAACCATGTGGCCGAAAGGTCCATAGGACAATTGGTACAATTAGGAACCTAGATACTGCTTTACTATCCTATGATATTGTTTTGTTAAACCAAAACACAAATAATATCATTATCAAATTGTACAAAAAAAATAAAAATAAAAAAAACAATATTTAACAGAAATACAAAAACTGGAAAGGCTATGCCACATAAAACTTTCGGACGTTATACATACATACACACTCATATACACAGAAATATTAATGGTAACAGTAAATGAAAAAAAACATACACAATCATATACACATGGAAATGATAATGGTAATAGTAAAACAAACAAAAAATACAAAAGAACAAAACCTTGTGGCTGAAAGGTCCACAGGACATTTGGTACCATTAGGAAATTTGGTACTGTTTTACTATCCTATTAATTATAAAATTGTCTAGTTTAAATAAACCTAAACTCAAGTTAATATTATTATCAAAATTGTTCTTTATAAAACAGGATTCAATGATGTTCCTATCTAAAGCTGAATTACAATCAACAATTTTCTTAACGTTGTCCCAGTCAATGTTGTGGTTTGTGTCTCTAACATGGACAAAAACCCCACTGGACATTTGGCCCGTCCTTATACTGTACTTATGTTGTTTCATCCTAATATTCAATTCTTTACCTGTTTGGCCAATATAACAGGAGCTACAGTTTTTACAGGGAATACTATAAACACATCCTACATTATTACAAGGGGAAATTTTAATAAGTAGTTCTTTGATGGTTGGCATAGCCTTTCCAGTTTTTGTATTTCTGTTAAATATTTTTTTTATTTTTTTATTTTTTTTTTTGTACAATTTGATAATGATATTATTTGTGTTTTGGTTTAACAAAACAATATCATAGGATAGTAAAGCAGTATCTAGGTTCCTAATTGTACCAATTGTCCTATGGACCTTTCGGCCACATGGTTTTTGTTCTTTTTATTTTATTTTATTTATTATTATTATTTTTTCTTGTTACTATCACCATTTCTATGTGTATATGAATGTATATGTATTTTTATTAACATTAACATTTCCATTTGTATTTAAATGTGTTGTATGTATAATGTCCGAAGGTTTTATGTGGCTATGACCTCTCCCAGTTTTCTTTCTTCTGTATAAATATTGTGTTCTATTTTTTCTTTCTTTGTACTCTGAGGATGTCGTAATAGACGAAAACGTTCAGTATTCCGACTTTAATTTCCCTGTGGTTTCTGCAATATATATATATATATATATATATATATATATATATATATATATATATATAGTTACGACAATAGACTCGTCATAGTCAAGGGCTAAAACATTTACGTGAATATAGGTTTATTCTCATGTGCACCTGTGTGCGTATGTACGTACACTTTTGATAAGTTGGGAGTTGTGCCGGCTTCCCACGATAGGCAGGTAAGCTCGCCTCTCGAATCAACCGTTACGCGACGTATGAAAACTGTAAAATTAATTATTTCTACCTTTATATACGTATTTCGTTCTCTTTTTGCTTTTTCAACGTGTTCCATTCATTACATAAGGATTTATGTATGTGTATTATTTTATGGACCTATCTTGTCAATCTTAGGAACTGATTTACGTAATATTTGGGAAATTGTATATTTTCGTTGAGTTCGGAAGTCGCAAAGAGAACGCGAGGTCTCTGGCTGTGCTTTGCAATCCGGACAAGCATCGACATGCATGGCGAAACGATCGCTGATTGGCTGCCCGAGTGTGGCGTGACTGACATATGATGCTCGTATCCATTTTCAAATAATTGTGTGTGTGTATGTGTGTGTGTGTGTACGTGTGTGTGTGTGTGTGTATTCACTTGGGTCTTTGGATCACGTGTTGGACTCGTGATCGACAGCTATTTCCCTCCTGGAAGAGAGCTCAGAGCTCGTAGGTCCGATCTATGGGTAATGCTATGACCTTGCACACACACACACACCCAACTCCCCGCCCACGAGAGTCAGAGTACGACCCGAGGCACAGCGATACCGAAATAATTTCGGCCCTGGGCAGGATTCGAACTGGGTACTAGGAGCATTTCTGCTTCCCATTCCAGCGCTCTACCAACTGTACCACCGAGTCGGTGTGTGTGTATGTGTATGTGTGTGTGTGAATGTGTGTGTGTGTGTGTACGTGTGTCTGCGTGTCTGTATGTGTGTGTGTGTACGTGTGTGTGTGTGAATATGTGTGTGTGTGCATGTGTGTGTGTGTGTCTGTGTGTATTTACCTAGTTGTATATTACGGGACACCACGAGCTATGCTCGTGGTGTCCCGTCTTCATATCTCATTTTATCTAAACTATTTTTAAATTCATGTATTGTTTTTGCACACACCACTTTCTCATCTAACTTTTTCCAACTGTCTATTACTCTGTGAGGAAAGCTGTTCTTTTTCAGATCTCTTCTATAGCTGTCTTTCTATGTGTACGTGTGTGTGTGTGTGTGTGTGTGTGTGTGTGTGTGTGTTTGTGTGTGTGTGTGTGTATTTGTGTCAAACTATTTTTAAATTCATGTATTGTTTTTGCACACACCACTTTCACATCTAACTTTTTCCAACTGTCTATTACTCTGAGAGGAAAGATGTTCTTTTTCAGATCTCTTCTATAGCTGTCTTTCTATGTGTACGTGTGTGTGTGTGTGTATTTGTGTTTATGTGTGTGTGTGTGTTTACGTGTGTGTGTGTATTTGTGTTTATGTGTGTGCGTGTGTGTGTGTTTGTCTGTGTGTATGTGTGTGTGTATGTGTGTGTGTGTGTGTGTGTGTGTGTGTGTGTGTGTATGTGTGTGTGTGTATTTGTGTGTTGTGTCCTGACCTTCCTACAGTGTTCCTGGACGGGTTCGATTCCCGCCAAGTGTTGAGATATTTTTAGTACTACTTCGCTGGAAG
>NW_027467754.1:77500-82500 GCF_046742065.1 Oratosquilla oratoria | reverse complement strand
TTGTTTGAATGCCGAGTTGCATGGCGGGTGGGTGTGGTGTTAGGTGGGAGGAAGTGACGGTGACGTGGGTGTAGCATTAGGTCCTGTCCAAACTTATTCAGTGCCTCACTGTGTTTGTCGGACAATCTTGGCAAGCTGAGGGTGGTGAGGGCGTGTTCGTATCCCTCATACTGATTACCCAAGATAATTCTGCACGCTCTTTTTTGTACTTTCTCTAATTTGCTCCTCTGTGTGATGTTAAGTGATGATGACCAGGCTGGGGAGGCGTACATGAGGGTGGGGAGTACGAAGGTGGTGTAGACTCCCTTTAGATCTGGTGATGGGGTACCAAGGGACTTCAATCTGCGCAGCATGAAGAGTTTGTAAGAGGCTGTCCTGATGATGTTGTTGATGTGCTGGTTCCAGTTAAGGTGGTCGTCTATTGTGATGCCTAGTAGCTTGGCGGACTGGACCACCTGAAGGGAATGGGTTCCTAATGACAGTTGAGGTGGTGCCACCGCCTGTTTGGATGTACAAACATGCATGACCACGGTCTTGTTGTGGTTAACTGTCACATTCCTGCTCTCAGTCCACGTTTTGAGGTTGTCTAGGATGTTTTGTAGTGAAGAAAAGTCAGGCTGCCTGGTGTTGATGGGAATGCCAACTGTACAGTCATCGACGTATTTCCATCTATGTTGGGTGTCCATTAATGCGTCATTTATGAGGATGAGGAAGCACAGTGGTCCCATCTTGGTCCCTTGAGGGACTCCACAGGTTAGAGGGTGGAGGGAGGATGTCGTTCCCTGGTAACCTCACTACCTGTTGACGTCCGGTCAGGAAGTCGGCTAGCCATGCTACCTAGTGTGGTTGGATCCCCAGTTGTATGGCTTTGGAGATGATAATGTTATGGTCAACAAGGTCAAACGCTTTCTTGAAGTCAATAAAGGTCAAGGCTAGAGAAGTATTGTGTGCGTGTGTGTGTGTGTGTGTGTGTGTGTGTGTGTGTGTGTGTGTGCTTGTGCGTGTGCCTGTGCATGCGTTTGTATGTGTGTGTGTGTGTGTGTGTGTGTGAGAGAGAGAGAGAGAGAGAGAATCACCATGGTCTTGGATGACGTATTGGACTATTTATTTTTTCTACTATTGTTTTTTCAACTAATGATTTTTCTATTTTTATTTTTTCTATTGTTTTTTCTTGTTTTTCTATTGTTATTATTTCTGCTAATGTTTTTTCTACTATTGTTTATTCTATTTTTTTAATTCTATTTTTTCTATTGTTTTTTCCATTGTTTTTTTTCTATTTTTTTTTCTATTTTTTCTACTATTGGTTTTTCTCCTATTTTCTATTATATATTTTCCTACTATTGTTTTTCCTACTATTGTTTTTCCTACTATTGTTTTTTTGTACAATTGTTTTTGTACTATTGTTTTTTTTACTATTGCTATTTTGTACTATTGTGTTTTGTACTATTGTGTTTTGTACTATTGTTGTTTCTACTATTGTTTCTACTATTGTTGTTTCTACTATTGTTGTTTCTAGTATTGTTGTTTCTACTATTGTTTTTCTACTATTGTTTTTTCAATTATTGTTTTTTCTACTACTTTTTTGTCTACTATTGTTTTTTCTACTATTTTTTCAACTTGTTTTTCCAACTAATGTTTTTTGTTCTACTATTGTTTTTTCTATTTTTTTCTATTGTTTTTTCTATTGTTTTTTCTATTATTTTTCTATTGTTTTTTCTATTGTTTTTTCTATTGTTTTTTCTATTTTTTCTATTATTTTTTTCTAATTTGTTTCTATTGTTTTTTCTACTATTGTTTATTTTATTTATTTTTCTATTTTCTATGTTTTTCTGCTATTGTTTTTCTATTTTTTCTATTTTTTCTATTGTTTTTGTACTATTGTTTTTTGTACTATTGTTTTTTGTACTATTGTTGTTTTACTATTCTTGTTTCTACTATTGTAGTTTCTACTATTGTTTCTACTATTGTTGGTTCTACTATTGTTGGTTCTACTATTGTTGGTTCTACAATTGTTGGTTCTACTATTGTTGGTTCTACTATTGTTGGTTCTACTATTGTTGGTTCTACTATTGTTGGTTCTGCTATTGTTTTTTCTAGTATTGGTTTTTCTACTATTGTTTTTTGCACTATTGTTTTTTCAATTATTGTTTTTCTACTATTTTTTCTACTGTTGTTTTTTCTACTATTGTTTTTTCTATTGTTTTTTTCTACTATTTTTTCTACTATTGTTTTTTCTATTGTTCTCTCTACTAATGTTTTTCTACTATTGTTTTTTCTACTGTTTTTTCTTTTGTTTTTTATTGTTGCTACTATTGTTTCTACTATTGTTTTTTCGACTTGTTTTTTTATTTTTTTTTATTTTTTTTCTATTGTTTTTTCTACTATTGTTTACTATTTTTCTACCAATGTTTCTATTGTTTTTTCTATTGTTTTTTCGACTATTGTTTTTGTACTATTGATTTTTCTATTGTTTTTTTCTATTGTTTTTTCTACTATTGTTTTTTCTGCTATTGTTTTTACTATTGTTTTCTATTGTTTTTTTCTACTATTGTTTCTTCTATCGTTTTTCTATTGTTTTTTCTACTATTGTTTCTACTATTGTTGTTTCTACTATTGTTATTTTTACTATTGTTTTTACTATTGTTTTTTCGACTTGTTTTTTTCTATTGTTTTTTGTATTTTTTATATGTATATATATATTTTGTCACTTGTTTTTTCTACTATTGTGTTTTCTATTGTTTTATCTATTAATGTTTTTTCTACTATTGTTTTTTCAACCAAGGTCTTTTCTACTATTTTTTTTCTATTGTTTTTTCAATTCTTGTTTTTTCTACTATTGTTTTTTTCTGCTATTGTTTTTCTATTGTTTTTTCTACTATTGTTTTTCTATTGTTTTTCTATTGCTTTTTCTGTTTTATGTTTTTTCTGTTGTTTTTTCTGTTTTTTTTCCGTTTTTTAATGTTTATACTATTGTTTTTTCTATTTTTTATTCTATTTTTTTGTCTTGTATTGTTTTGTCTGCTATTGTTTTTCTTTTGGTTTTTCTACTATTGTTTTTCTACTATTGTTATTTCTACTATTTATATTGTTTTTTCCATTGTTTTTTCTATTGTTTTTTTCTATTGTTTTTTCTATTGTTTTTTCTATTGATTTTCTACTATTGTTTGTTCTATTGTTTTTTCTATTTTTTCTATTTTTTCTATTTTTTCTATTGTTTTTCTGTTGTTTTTTCTTTTAGTTCTATTGTTTTTTCTCGTATTATTTTTTCTATGTTTTTTCTGTTGTTTTTTATTTATTGTTTTTTCTATTGTTTTTTCTACTATTGTTTTTCTACTATTGTTGTTTTTACTATTGTTTCTACTAATGTTGTTTCTACTATTGTTGTTTCTACTATTGTTGTTTCTACAATTTTTTTTACTATTTTTTTCTACAATATTTTCCACTTTTGTTTTTTCTTCTGTTTTTTTTGTACTTTTGTTTTGTTTTGTACTATTTGTTTGTTTTTGTACTATTGTTTTGTACTATTTGTTGTCTACTTTTATTTTTTCTTCTATTGTTTTTTTGTACTATTGTTTTTTCTACCACTGTTTTTTCCACTATATTTTTACTATTGTTTATTCTATTTTTTTTTCTACTATTTTCTTTACTATTGTTTTTCTACTATTGTTTTTTCTACTATTGTTTTGCTATTGTTTTTTCAATTATTTTTTCTATTGTTTTTTTTCAATTGTATATTTTCTTTTGTTTTTTCTACTAATGTTTCTTCTACCTTTGGTTTTTCATTTGTTTTTGTTGTTGTTTCTACTATTGTTGTTTTTACTTGTTTTTATACCTTTTTTCTTTTTTCTATTTTTTCTATTATTTTTTCTATATATTTTTTGTTTTTCTATTGTTTTTATTGTTTTTTCTACTATTGTTTCTACTTTTTTCTACTATTGTTTTTCTATTGTTTATTCGACTTGTTTTTTGTACTATTGTTTTTCTATTGTTTTTTTTCTACTATTGTTTTTTCTACTATGGTTTTTCTATTTTTTGTACTATTTTTGTTCTATTGTTTTTTCTATTTTTTCTATTTTTTCTATTGTTTTTTCTATTGTTTTTCTATTTTTTCTTTTTTCTATTTTTTTTCTATTGTTTTTTCTCGTATTGTTTTTTCTACTATTGTTTTTTCTATTGTTTTTCAACTACTGTTCATTGTACTATTGTTTTTTGTACTATTGTTGTTTCTACTATTGTTGTTTCTACTATTGTTTTCTAGTATTGTTGTTTCTACAATTTTTCTAGTGTTTTTTCTTTTTCAACTTTTGTTTTTTCTTGTTTTTTCTTTGTACTATTGTTTTGTACTATATGTTTGTTTTTGTACTATTGTTTGTTTTGTACTATTTTTCCACTTTTGTTTTTACTATTGTTTTTTTTTGTACTATTGTTTTTTCTACCATTGTTTTTTCTACTGATGTTTTTACTTTTGTTTTTTCTATTGTTTTTTTATATTTTTTCTCTTGTTTTTTTCTACTAATGTTTTTTTCTACTTTTGGTTTTTCTATTGTTTTTTTTTATTGTTTCTACTATTGTTGTTTCTACTTGTTTTTTCTACTGTGTTTTTTTCTATCGTTTTTCTTTTGTTTTTTTCTATAGTTTTTTGTTTTTTCTACTATTGTTTCTATTATTTCTATTATTGTTTTTTCGACTTGTTTTTCTGTACTATTGTTTGTCTATTTTTTTCTATTGTTTTTTCTACTATCATTTTTTCTATTATTGTTTTTCTATTTTTTCTACTATTGCTTTTCTACTATTGTTTTTTCTGATATTGTTTTTTCTGCTGTTGTTTTTTCTGCTATTGTTTTTTCTACTAATGCTTTTTCAATTGTTGTGTCTGCTATTGTTGTTTCTACTATTGTTTTTTCTACTGTTTTTTCTATTGTTTTTACTATTGTTTTTCTACTATTGTTTTTTTATTGTTTTTTTCTAGTATTGTTTCTACTATTATTTCTACTATTGCT
>NW_027467754.1:55000-72500 GCF_046742065.1 Oratosquilla oratoria | reverse complement strand
AACCCTTCTCTATTCACTCCTATCTTCTGTCCCCTCCTGTCCTTCCTCTACAGACATTCCTCTCTTTTGTAATGCCCCTTTCACCCCATCCATCCATCTCATCCTAGGACGCCCCCTCATATTCACTCCTTCCACCTCTGCCTTCCACACTTCTTTTGCTAATCTTTCTTCACTCATTCTTTCCATGTGTCCAAACCACCCTAATACCCTTTCATCAACCCTATCTCCCAGTTTCCTTTCCACCCCTGTTCTCCTCCTCACCTCCTCATTTCTCACTCAAATAATGTTTTATTCACACTTCGTGTAATTTTGCAAACCTTGGCACAACAAAATCTCAATCTGCCATTAAATAGAAGTTAATTATAATCGGTCACATAAAAAGTTTTATACTTTTTGTAAAAGTTTAACAAGAATTTTGACAAGAATAAAATCCAGATTGCGCTCTAGTGGAAGGTGTTGCAAAGATTCCCACGTTACCAAGAAAATGTTAAATATGCTCAATAACTCCATAATGGATTTTTTTTTAATTTGGGGGATGGGGGGTCATGCCCCCCTTGGCCCCCCCTCTGGCTACGCCCTTGCTTGCAGTCTACTTCATTTTTGGGCTAATTTCTCCCGTCCATATCCGTTACACACAACACCACCTGTTACACACACACAACACCCGTTACATATACATCCATAACCCCGTTACACTCACACATCAGCATCCGTTACACACGTTACATCAAGGAACATATACATAGTCAAACGGTTTATCAAACGTGTTTGACCGTATGAATGTTGGCACTTGTTTGTCAAACGTGTTTGACAAATCGGATTTGACCGTGTGAACGGGGCATTTGGTTGTCAAACGTTTGACAAACCCTTTGTCAAACGGTGTTTGACCGTGTGAATGAGGTGTTTGTCAAGCATGTTTGACAAACCGTTTGTCAAACCGGGTTTGACCGTGTGACACCCAACCTTTTCGTCCTCCACCATGCAGGCTCTCCCGCAAGATCTGCGGGGGCTCTACGGGGGGGGGGGTACGTAGGGCGAGGCCAACGTCATCCTGTCGGGGGGGGGGGGGGGCCCAGGGAACCCACCCACCCGCCCACTCGGGCCCCGCGGGCTACCTACCTACCAGCAGTACAATACCTCTTGTGCGACGTCACGTCACCAGCCAGAGCTTCGTCAAGGAGACGTTTGACGCCATCATGGTCCACGGCATCGTCAAGGGGAGTCCAGTCAAGAAGTATTTTATCGACATTTTTTGTACTTATTACTATTATTGTTGTTGTTGTTGATGTTGTTTTATTACTATTATCATTATTAATATTATCATTATCATCATCATCACTGTCTCCGTCATCATTTATCATTATTATCGTCGTCGTCGTCGTCGTCTCCGTCAACATTTATTATTATTGTCAACATTCATTATTATTACTATCATCATCATCATTATTATTATTATCAATCATCATCATTGTTCTTATCATTAATACTACTAATTTTATTAATTATTATTGTTATTACTACTACAATTATTGTTGCCAATATAATTATCATCATTAATCATTGTTTTACTTAGAATCCTTACGGTACTAATATGTAGATTATCTAACGAAAAAGGGCGATTTTATTGAAAATGAAAATAATTAGCATTCTTTTCTGAGTGGACATTGATCCCCAAGCATAAAAATGCTGCGTTGCCTCTGACCCGAAAGAATGTCGGTGAATGAACTAAAATGTCGACTTTTAATTAAGGTGGATGGCAAGACGTAGAAAATGGGGACGACAGCCATACTTGCAGGAATTATATTTATTTTCTTCTATTTCTTAGGATGTTTGACATATATTATTTCCCCTTCCCTGGTAAAATATATCTTAAATGTTTTTTGTTATAGTTTTAGATAAGGATGCTAAGTTTCCCTCTGGAATATTAATTTTTGTAGAGCGTCAAGCGGGCGCACGACTCCGTGCAACAAGAGTGGGTCTACATCAACGCCGGGCAAGTCAGCCTCAACGCGTCAGTCAACAGGAGAGATGAGAGTGAAAGGACGAGAGCCGTGTGTGCGTTTACCTAATTATATTTACCTCATTGTAGTATACAGCGAAGGAACAACACTCGTGGGATCCCGTCTCCTAATCTCCATTTACATACTTAGTCTTAAATTCATATATAGTTCCAAATATATCCTTGATTTCCAATCATTGTATTTAGATTTGCAGTCATGCATTGTTTGTCTGCCCTGTCCAAAGTAACTCTTCACTTTACCAAAGTAAACCTGAATATAGCATAAAATAACCTAATATCGCCAAGACACTGTTTTAGCTAAAAAAAAAAAAAAAAAAAAACATACATTACTCGATACGGTCAGAGCACGGACAAAAAATAATAAATTCTCAAGCGGAAATATGTTTGACAACTTAAAAGTCATGCTAGACTGGCGAAAATAACGCTTATTTTTTATTCCTCAAGAAAAATCTGTTTCTATAATATTTTTCATTGAAACAGCCCAATGTCGTGGATGAATTATTTAGTGCAATTATGTGAAATGTTTTCACCACCGTTCGACACGACGTCGCACGGGAATATATTAGACAACAACTAAAAATTATGCTAGATTGGCAAAAATTATGCTTAATCTTTTATTCTTCATTATAACTTAGATTTTTATAATGTTGTTTCATTAGAATAACCCAATGTCATGGGTGAATTATGCCCATTTTAGTATATTGTGTGAAATGTTTTCACGCTTGCGCGACATGACGTCACACGGGAATATATTAGGCAATAATTTAAAAAATCATGCTAGACTGGCAAAAATCATGCTTAATCTTTTATTCCTCATAATTAGTTTATAGAATCTAAAAGTATTGCATTAATATAGAACGTAAAAAGTGATGCGTCATTTGTGTGTGTGTTCGTATGTGAGTGACAGGGAAACTTCTGGAACTTTGGTTAATTACCATTTTCTAATTACAAAGTTAATAATCATTTTATTTATAATGCGAAAATTGAATAAATGGGATATAGATTATTAATATTATCAAAATTGAATTATTGTATAACTGAAATTGGATGTATGTAAATTTCTGTGTGGAAGGAATAATTGTAGAAAATTAATTATTGGCAACTGCCCTTGGGTACGCTATTGCAGCGTGAAGTCATGTCACGTACGCAGAGTTCCAAGCGGGTCAGCATTGAGAGAGGTTGACGAGTGACAGTGAGAGTGCTTGTGCATATTTCCTTTGTGCCTTGAAATAAACCAACGTTTGAACGCCAGCACCTCTTCATCACTAACCACCTTATTTATTGAAATAACCTACATTTACACAGGAGGGCGACGGGGAGGGGAGGAGACCCGTTGTCGGCGCCGCCAAAGGAAGGTCGAGGGTCAGGTGGACGAGGAGGACCACGACGAGGAGGAGGTGGAGGAGGAGGAGGAGGAGGAAAACACACGGTAAATAAATAAATAAATAGATAAGTAGATAAATAGATAATTGCGTGTATGTGACTTTGGGCTATTTTAATGAAAAAATATTATAGAAACCTAATTTATTATGAAGAATAAAAGATTAAGCATGATTTTTGCCAGTCTATCATAATTATCAGCTGTTGTCTAACATATTACCATGTGACGTCATGTCGCGCGGTCGTGAAAACACTTCACATAATATACTAAAATGGGCATAATTCACCCATGATATTGGGCTATTTTAATGAAAAATCATTATCAATACAATTTTATCATGAAGAATAAAAGATTTATCATGTTCTTTGCCAGTCTAGCACAGTTTCTAGTTGTTGTCTAATATTTTCCCGTGTGACGTCATGTCGCGCGGTCGTGAAAACATTTCCCATAATAAACTAAAATGGTCATGGCGCCAAGAACCAAGAGAACCTGAAGGAGACATAAGAAAAATGGAGGAGGATGCAAGAGACCATAAGGCCTACATTAGGCAGTTTCATGTCCATTTCCGCCTATCATCCCTAATCATACAGTTAGGTGACCTCAAAACAACCAATTGTTTTAGTGCTCACTAACTACATGGTTTCTTAGTCAATTCCATTCGTCAACCATTCTATTGGTAAACCAGTTCTTGCTAGTTTCCTTCTTCAATCTAAATTTGTTCGATTTAAATCCATTACTACGAGCCCTGCCCTGCTGCCTTAATATGATGGCCTTGTCTACATGATTTTTGTTAAAGTCCTTAACCCATTTGAATACCTCTATTAGATCACCCCCGCACTTTGTCATTTTAGTGTAAGTCAAGGTGCCTTACCCTGTCATCGTAAGGTAAGTTTCTAAGCCCATTTTTGTTATTCTCCTCTGTACTGATTCTAGTGAACTAATATTCTATGGGACTGAGACCAAGACTGTACCGCATAGTCAAGGATGGGTCTAACTATCGACAGATAGATTTTAATGATTGATTATCTCTGCCTTAGGCAACCACACTTTAGGCTCTCGTTATTTTTTACTTATGATAGAACAGGAAGACTAAAATCAAGACACGACGGACGGACACAAAACAACAACAGACTTTCCCTTTAAGAACCTTCACTATTAATCAAAACACAACATTAACATAGCAAGCTAACACGAAAGGCAACAGAAAGGAATACTTAGAGAAACCATCTCTCCGGGACCAAACATCGAAGTTTTGGTTCTTGTGGAGACTTCGAGTACTTACCACCAGAACCTTCATGTTGTCACACTTCGGGAAGAAGTGACACACAATGCAAGACCGGTGAGACATCTCCTTTTATATGTGGTGCTTGGCCTTTCCCTTCCCCTCCCCCCAGGTCCCATCCAAGACTCCCCCAAGCCTTCCCCCTGCAGCCCAAGCCCCCCCCCAAACCCTCTCCCTTCCCCCCAAAGTCCCATATGGAACGACCTTGTCCCAGGTGGCAAGTGATTCCGGATTCCTTTCTTGAAGGTCTTTTTTCGTCTTGCAGGTAATCCGGCAGATGTGGTCGTCACGAAGACGCGATGAATTCCCTGGCGTACTGGGGGGTACTTGTCCTTCGTATGAGCCTGCTGCTGTTAGGCTATTTCATTCAGTCACATGTGGCCCCTTTCTGGTAACGATAAGATTTTTTTTTTTTTTCCAATGTTCTTTCTGATTTTTAGCTTAGTCCTGTGGACACAGCCAACATATAAAAATATACTACTTTCACTTACAAAAAAAAAAAAAAAAAATAGATAAAAAGAAAAAAAAATCTCAAATGCTCAGAAGGACATCAATTAATTACCAAAAGTGTTGGGGGGGGGGAGGGGAGACTATTCCTGTAGGCTCCCTCAACACCCCATTTCTTTCATAGGACCCCCAGGACATGCAACCTGACCCCCCGTCCCCCCAGGGGTGTGTGACAGCCTCCCTGAGGTTGTAATACCTTCTGTACATTGTAGTCCTTTTCCCTTCTATCCTGGTTGACGCCAACCTATTCTATTAAGAGAGAAAGGGAGTAGGAAGAGAACAAGATAGAAAAGGAGAAAAGAAGGATAAAGAGTAAATGAAGAGAGTATCTAGGATAGAGCATGTAGGAACGAGGTCACCTTAAATCTATAGGAACTGGGTCACCTTAAAAAGATATTACATATATATATATATATATATATATATATATATATATATATATATGTATATATATATATATATGTATATATGCAACACAATACACTAAAAGACGTAAATGTAAGAAGAGTTGGGAGAAAACCACTCAGGAAATATGACACTATGATCCGAACGTTTTCGTCTATTCAGACATCTTCAGGGAATATCTGAAGATGTCTAAAGAAACGAAAACATTTGGATCATAGTGTATATTTCCCGAGTGGATTTCTGCAAAATTTATATATATATATATATATATATATATATATATAATATATATATATATATATATATATATATATATACATATTTAAACTTAGAACCCACTGTCGGTGGAAGAAGATAAAAAGTGAGATGATTGTTACTGTATATTTCGACCACTCTCTGTGGTCCTCTTCAGCAGAATGATTACAAAGGTATAGTACAAGAATATATACCTAGTAATGAGGTACATGAAGGGGGCATGGGAAGACACAGTGTTCTAAGTTTAAATTTTACCAATGTGTTACGACATTAGTGCAATCTAATATATATATATACATACATACACACACACACACACACACATATATATATATACATATATATATATATATATATATATATATATATATATATACATACACACACAAACCAGATGAACCTTTTGCAAGATATGATCTACTTTTTCCACAGTTACCCTAATGCGATCTACCAGTCAAATACACGAGCACTCTGCATTTATAAATAATTGTATTTTATTCAGACATGTCCATCACTATGAATATGATTTATTCCCAGAAAAATAGAAATATGTTAATTCAAGCAGTGTAACTGTACCTTTAGACAAAATGATATGATAAAGAATACTGCCAATGTCACTGAACTAATAACAATGTAGGAATTTTGTCCAATATAAAACCAAAGGATTTTATTCAGCTGAGGGCTAGCCCAATTCGCCCAAGTAACTTGTGTCGATTTGTTGTCTTATGGCTCCTGCTGGCCTGCAAGCAACTGAAAGCTTCTTTTAGCCCAAGTCAAAATGCTCCAGCCTCGCGAGGCTTATTCGAAAAGCCCGACATTTCTTTCCAAAGAACAAAAGATCGTTTTTCGTGATCGTTTTCCTTGTGGTTTGCCCAATTATATCATCTTATTATGAAGCCCAATCATAAAGCCCAAAAGATTTGCACATGATCAAGACTTCAATGTCTTTTTTCGCACCGAGTCTGTCCATTTACTAAGCCCATTCAAAAAAGCCCATAATCAATCTTCAGAGCCTATAAGGTCTTTGTAATGACCTTTTGACATCAACTTTGGCTCGTAACGCGGAAGCCTGTTGGAAAAAGCCTTTGATTTTCTCCTCGAGGACCGTATAGTCTCTTCAATGACCTTTTGGCCCTTTTTCTTAGCCCGTTTGAAAAAGCCCATAAGTTCCTCAATGTCCATAAAGGTCTTGACAATGACGCGTCGGCTGCCCGGGCCATGGCGTCGCGTCGTCTTGAAGGGACTTTGAGGAGTTCGGGGAAGCGCCAGTCACTGCATGGCTTCCCAAGCCATTCTTCGAAGGGACCTTCTTCGGTGGCGTCTTATATAACCCCATGAGGTCCCACACCTTTCTTCTAGGACCAAAACTAAATAAAAATCTTCTTCTTCGCCCAACTTCCTTCCTCTTCCGCGGGGCAAGACCACTCCTGGGCCCAAGCTTCCTCACGACACAGATTGATAGTGTAACAAAGAATGACAGTACAATAGTAGTAGTAGTAGTATAAGTATCATTATATATGTATGAATTATCATTATTATTATTTTTATAATTATTATTATTACAAAGGATTGCAAAGGATTACAAAGACGGAGCATGCCAACAGGAGACCTTTTGATCCATATCTAGGTCGGATGTGGAAAAAAAATCATATTAATAATAAAACAATAAATAAAAACTATAATAATGTAAATAACAAATAAAATTCATAAATAAATGCATAGGTATAGTTAAATAATAAACAAACAGGTAAATAGTAAAAATAATTGATTGACATATAACTAATAATAAATGAAAATCAGACAGACAAATGATAACAAAACAAAAACAAATAACATAAGATAAATTATAATCATTACAGCATCTTACTTAGGTATTTATCTAAATGATTCTTAAAGCTTCGAACTGAACTACATTGCACTACATGTGCAGGAAGTTTATTCCATTCATTTACTACACGGTTGGCAAAGTTGTTTCTACCTACTTCCAAATTGAATCTATTTCCGGACAGTTTGAGACCATTGTTTCTTGTCTGATTCTCATTCAATGTGAAAATTTGGTCACTTTTGATGTCAATTCCCTTTAAAATCTTAAAGACCAGTATCAAGTCACTTCTGAGTCTACGCTTTTTTAGGGAAAACAGATTCATGTTTTATTCGATTTTCGTATGATTTATTTTTGACATTTGAAATCAGTTTTGTGACTCGCCGTTGTACTTTTTCCAGTCTGTCAATGTCTTTAATGAGATTCGGTGACCATACAGAAACAGCATATTCCAAATGTGGACGAACTAACGATTTATATAGCTTGTTAATGAGTGATGGACTTTTGAAATCAAAAGATCGCGCAATCAGTCCCAGAATCTTATTTGCTTTCTCAGCGGCTGAAATACACTGCTTGGATGATTTGAGGTCGTTACTGATAATCACACCGAGATCTTTTTCACTATCCACTTTTGTTAACGAATTTCCAAATAACTTGTAATCGTAAATTACATGCATGTACGATGATTTGAGGTCGTTACTGATAATTACACCGAGATCTTTTTCACTATCCACTTTTGTTAACGAATTTCCAAATAACTTGTAATCGTACTTACTGTTATTTTTACCTATGTGCATTACCTTGCATTTACTTGTGTTAAATTTCATTAGCCATTTTTCAGACCATTGCTGTAATTTACCTAAATCCTCTTGAATATCTAATTGGTTTAAATGATTATTTGCCATTCCGCACAGTTTTGTATCACCAGCAAATTTGAAAACAGTAGATTTTAGTCTATGGTCTATATCATTTATATATACTATGAATAGAAGTGGCCCAAGAACGGCACCCTGAGGAACTCCACTTGTAACACTTTTCCATCCAGAAGTTTTTCCATTTAAAACAACTCTCTGTTTTCGACCATTCAACCAATTACTAGTCCAACCTAATAGGCTACCACTTATTCCGTGTAAGGTAATTTAGTAAGTAGTCTTTCGTGTAGGACGGTATCAAAAGATTTTGCAAAGTCTTGATATATTAAATCTATATTGTTTCATTTGTCATAATTCGAGATAACTGTGTTGTAGAATTCGAGTAAGTTAGTCACGCAAGAACGTTTCCGTCTGAAACCATGCTGGCTATCATTTATCAAACGGTTACTTTCTAAATGATGTTCGATAGCATCTCTGTTGATAGTTTCCATTATTTTTCCTACGATTGAAGTCAAACTTATAGGCCTATAGTTATTTGGCTTCTTTTTTCACCTTTTTTGAATATGGGAGTAACGTTAGCTAGCTTCCATTCTCTTGGGACATCTCCGGATATGATGGATTTCTTGAAAATAATTTCTAATGGAACAACAATCTCATTTTTCATTTCCTTTAAGATTCTTGGATGCCAACCGTCAGGCCCTGGTGTTTTATTAACTTTGAGTTTATCTACACCCACACACACACACACACACACACACACACACACACACACACACACAGTATGTATACGTTTTGTATGTATGTATGTGTCTTGCATGCATGTGTATGAAAGCTTTACATTGTACGTATGTAAAGTTTTCTTCTATGTGTATTTTCATGTGTATGTGTATTTATTGTGTGTGTATGTATGTAAGTATGTATGTATGCAGAAAGTGGACATTTGTGTGTCATGTAATTCTTATGCACAACACACTTGCTCGCTGTGTGTATGTGTGATTCACAATAGTCTTGGATAATGTGGTGGACTCATGATCGACAGGTACGTCCCTTCCGAAAGAGAGCTCAGAGCTCGTATGACCGATCTATGGGTAATGCTTTGATCTTACACACACACACACACACATACACAACTCCACTCCCACGAGAGTTGGAGTAACGACTCGCAGCACAGCGTTACTAAAATTATTTCAGCCCTGGGCGGGATTCGAACCTGGACCGCCGTAGTGGCAGCCGGGAACTCTAGCACTACGCCATCGTGTGTGTGTGTGTGTACGTGTGTGCATGTGTGTGTATTCTAAAGCTGATGTGTACAATCATGTACACACATGAGAAGTGTGACAGAAACCTTTAAGAGGAGGTAGAGGAAAATTATTAATTCTATTTGTATTTTTATGTTATTATTATTATCATTATTATTATTATTATTATCATTATTATTATTATCCTTATTATTACAGGTTGACATTCAAAAATCCGGCAACCATAAATCCGGAACCTTCAGAAATCCGGGATAGATCTCGGGAGCGCATTTTCATATTTCCCGCCTTGGTGCGCCACTGTTTTGCTGGAGCTGCCGCTTACGCCAGAATCAGCTGTTGGTTCATGCTGCTTCCAAGATGTAACTAATCCTGATGCCAAGGAGCTTTCATTTTGTGTTTATATTTTCCATTAAAGGACTGTACAGGTGGTAATTTTCTTTAAATATATACGGGGTACACCAGACAAAATTATTAACATAAAAAATCCGGCAATCCTCAGGTCCCGAGGTTGCCGGATTTTTGAATGTCAACCTGTATTATTATTATTATTATTATCATTATTATTATTATTATCATTATTATTATTATGATTATTATTATTATTATTCTCAAGGGACAAAAACACCTTTACGGTTTTTTTGGGGAAAATATTGACTATTTTTGTCATGTGTGAAGGAAGTCCATGTGAGGAAATTACTACGGTGTTCTGTCCCGTTGAAGGAACTCGGTGTGGGATTTTTTTTTTTTTTTTTTTTTTTTTTTATATAAGACGCGAATAGAACAAAAAATAACAAATTTTTGGAAGACATAGACATTGAAAACCAAAATATGACGGCATTTTGCCTAGTGTATACATGGAAATCGACGGTATTTTTTTTTGTGTGGAGGAAATCGAAGGCATTTTTGCCTAGTGTGAATATGAAAATAAAGACAGCTTTTTGCCCTGTATTAAGGGGGAAATCGACGGCATTTTTGCCTAGTGTGAAGATAGTGATCGATGGCATTTTTGCCTTGTGTGAAGATGGAAATCGACGGTATTTTGGCCTAGTGTGAAGATGGAAATCGACGGTGTTTTTAAGCCTAGTTTAAGACGACATCAAAGGGAAATCAAGATGTTGTCATGGTATCAGGGAGCGAAATTTTCAGGTCAGCACGTGGCCTTACGTAACACTGAACGAAACATTCTGAGAAAGCCGTGTAGAGAAAAATGTCTTAAGAAGAATTTTAACAAATGTGTTCTTATCAAAACTTAGCGAAACATTCTGAGAAAATCCTTAAATACATGTAGTTTTAAAAATATAGAAGAGACGATGAATTTTGACAATTGTGTTGAACAAAACATTCTGAGAAAGAAAGATTACAAAATATGATGGATTTTGATGCGACGTGACGTCATAACGTCGGCATCAGAGAGCGGGAAGATTTTACGGTCCTTGTATGGTCATCGCGAATAAAACAACAAATAAACGATTTTTCTGCCAAATGTGAAGGAAGACATCGACATAGAAAACAAAAATCGAGGACATTTTGCCTAATGTGAAGATGGAAATCGACGTCATTATTGCCTAGTGTGTACATCAAAATCGACGGTAATTTTGCTTAGTGTGTAGATGGAAATCGACGGTATTTTTGCCTAGTGTGAAGATGAAAGTCGACGGCATTTTTTGTCCTGTGTGAAGGAGAAAATCGACGGCATTTTCGCTTAGTGTGAAGATAGTAATCGACGGTATTTTTGCGTAGTGTGAAGATGGAAATCGACGGCATTTTTGCCTAGTGCGAACATGGAAATGACGGTATTTTTGCGTAGTGTGAAGATGGAAATCGACGGCATTTTTGCCTAGTGCGAACATGGAAATCGACGGTATTTTTGCCTAGTCTGTAGATGGAAATCGACGGCAGTTTTGCCTAGTGTGAAGATGGAAATCGACGGTATTTTTGCCCTGTGTGAAGGAGGAAATCGACGGCAGTTTTGCCTAGTGTGAAGATGGAAATCGACGGCAGTTTTGCCTAGTGTGAAGATGGAAATCGACGGTGTTTTTTGCATAGTTTAATTAAGACGAAATGCAAGGGAAATCAAGTAGTCATGGTATCAGGGAGCGAAATTTTCAGGTCAGCACGTGGCCTTATGTAACACTGAACGAAATATTCTGAGAAAGCCGTGTAGAGAAGTGTTTCAAGACGATGAATTTTGACAATTGTGTTCTTATTAAAACTGAGCGAAACATTCTGAGAAAATCCTTAAATACATGTAGAGAGAAACGTTTTAAAAATATAGAAAAGACGATGAATTTTGACAATTATGTTAAACGAAGCATTCTGAATTTTTTTTTTTAAACACGTGGAATTTTTTTTTTTTTAAATATAGAAAATATGGATTTTGATGCGACGTGACGTCATACCGTCGGCATCAGAGCGCGGGAAGATTTTTCGATCCTTGTGTGATCATCGCGAATAAAACAAAAAATAAACGATTTTTCTGCCAAATGTGAAGAAAGACATCGACATAGAAAACAAAAATCGAGGACATTTTGCCTAATGTGAAGATGTAAATCGACGTCATTTCTGCCTAGTGTGTACATAAAAATCGACGGTAATTTTGCTTAGTGTGTAGATGGAAATCGACGGTATTTTTGCCTAGTGTGTACATAAAAATCGACGGTAATTTTGCTTAGTGTGTAGATGGAAATCGACGGTATTTTTGCCTAGTGTGAAGATGAAAATCGACGGCATTTTTGCCCTGTGTGAAGGAGAAAATCGACGGCATTTTTGCTAAGTGTGAAGATAGTAATCGACGGTATTTTTGCGTAGTGTGAAGATGGAAATTGACGGCATTTTTGCCTAGTGCGAACATGGAAATCGACGGTATTTTTGCCTAATGTGTAGATGGAAATTGACGGTATTTTTGCCCTGTGTGAAGGAGGAAATCGACTGCATTTTTGCCTAGTGCGTAGACAGCAGTTTTGCTTAGTGTGAAGATGGAAATCGACGGTATTTTTGCTCTGTGTGAAGGACGAAATCGACGGTATTTTGGCCTAGTGTGAAGATGGAAATCGACGGTGTTTTTGCATAGTTTAATTAAGACGACATGCAAGGGAAATCAAGATGATGTCATGGTATCAGGGAGCGAAATTTTCAAGTTAGCACATGGCCTTACGTAACACTGAACAAAACATTCTGAGAAAGCCGTGTAGAGAAAAGTGTTTTAAGAAAAGACGATGAATTTTGACAATTGTGTTCATATTAAAACTGAGCGAAACATTCTGAGAAAATCCTTATATACATGTAGAGAGAAACGTTTTAAAAATATAGAAAAGACGATGAATTTTGACAATTGTGTTAAACGAAGCATTCTGAATTTTTTTAAACACGTGGAGGGACAGATGTTTTAAAAATATAGAAAATATGGATTTTGATGCGACGTGACGTCATACCGTCAGCATCAGAGCGCGGGAAGATTTTTCGGTCCTTTTGTATGGTTATTGCGCGACGGCAACTTTTTCCTTGACTGGCGATGAAGACCAAAAACTCGATGGAGATAATCAGGAAACTTTATATATATATATATATATATATGTATATATATATATACACATATATATACATATATATATATATATATATATATATATATATATATATATATACAAAAATAGCGTTTTCTATCGACGTCACGAAAATAATGACGGCAATGGAGCGCGGTGCATTGTGGGATTAATGACGTCTTTCCCAATGTGAGAATCTAAAAATTTGTGTTTTTCTTTTTCTTTTTGTCATCTATGCATGAGCACAGTTGTACGATTAAGCATACATTATATTTCTGACAACAACATATTTCCACCAAAATGTAAATATTTCTTGTCCAAACCCACCCTTTTTGGCGCATTCCGTGTACTGCAAAGTATCTACATTAAATACAATGTCTTCATTTGATTCCTTCTTCCTTAAAGAACCTAATATTGTAAATTAATCGACAAAAGTAATTATAAAGATACCAAGTATCAAGATGATATAATGTTAATCATCAAAATTCACAAACACAGGACATATTCAACAGCATATGACGGAAAGATAATTTGTTGTTTGGAGATTTGAAAAATTAAAATTTGTAACCATATATCAAAATCCCACGAATCAAAATGCCATAGTCAATATCATAATCCCACACATAATATTCCAGGATGTTGATAGTATTAATAAACACTTTGTTAAAGTATAATTTCATTTGGCAAATTTATTAATGAATATAGGCCTAGGTTAATTGGCGTGGGATTTTTACCAATGGGATTATGACCTTATGGGACTCTGTCATGGATTCGACACAGGCAAGGTCATCATATCAAGACAACAGGTCAGGACTCGGAGTAATGGATTTACTCTGGACAAAATTAAATTAAGTTTGTTTAAGAAACGGTTAGACAACTAGGGATGACAGGTGGTAATAGACATGGAACTGCCTAATATAGGCCACATGGTCTCTTGCTATCTCCTTCGTTCTTATGTTCTTATCACACTGGGTGCCGACGACCGTTGAGAGCTCGTTCGAGTCAAAAACGACTTCAGTTACAAAATTTAAAAAATTCAAATAATATTTCCGTTACATCTAGCAAAGATGAAGGATGAACTTAGAGATAGTGTAAACCTAGATACGGATGTTAGACATACTGTTGAATTGTTCTTAGGGATGTCTAGGTTTCTATATTCAAATAGAGGTTGGAGGTAGGAGGATGTCGGAGGAAAAATAGCCCAGTGTGATTGATAGCCCTCCTGGAGGTCAGCCATATTGGATTTGCAAGTATGCACCTAGATGCTACGCAAGTTTGACGACAATTATTAAAAGATCAAATTATTTGTAATGGAAATTCCCTAAACGATAAGAAATATAAAATAATGAAAATAATATGTATTTTGGGATCTGGCGAATTCACCGACAACAGTTCATCGACACGCTCAATTCATCGATATACACAATTCATCGGAAAAATAAAAATATTCTAATTTGAAATATATAACTAAATTGTGTTTTCATCCTTCATTTAGCATACTTTTACCTTTGATAATGAAATAATTACTTTCATAACCTTTATTTAGGATGAAGAATTTCTTTTCGTAATATTTATCAAGAATAGTTAAAATTCTTTATGGCAGAACTATTGAAAATGACAAATTAGTTTAAATTAAACTTAGAACTATAAATTGATTTACTTAAAATTAACAAGTTAGGTTATGGGCTATTGCCCGCAAATAATCAACGACGTTGTTATATGAAGGATATCTTTCTAAATGTTTTTTTTATCCGTTCAGAAAAGTCACGTTATTCTTTTGTGGTTGAAATGAAGTGCCAGGCAAGTATTGATCGACTTTGACTTCATTATAGTTTTGTTCCTTGATTTAGTACACTTTACCTTTGATAATGAAATAGTTACTTTCATAGCCTTTATTTAGGATACTACAAAAACAAGGTAGAATTTCTTTTCGTATTTATTAAGAACAGTTCATATTCTTTGATAACAGAACTATTGAAAATGACAAATTAGTACTTAAAACTATGGCATGGGACATTTGAGACACAAGTTGCTGGACACCACCCTAATATTTGGAATTTTTCGACTGCCTCAAGAAAGAACAAAACTATAATGAAGTCAAAGTCGATCAATACTTGGCTGGTACTTCATCTCGATTACAAAGAAAGAAATATCCTGACTCTTATGAACGGATAAGAAAAAACATTGTAGAAAGATATCTTTCATATAACAACGTTGTTGATTATTTGCGGGCAAACATGTTTGTCAAACGTGTATGAAGTGATGACTGACCGTGTGAATGGTTGTCAAACATGTTTGAAGTGATGTTTGACCGTGGGAATGTTTGACAAACCGTTTGACCGTGTGAATGGTCCTTTATACGTAAATATCTCCCTTCGACATGTCGATTTGTACACAAACATTTCACGTCAATACGTTTAGTCAAACGGTTTGTCAAACATGTTTGAAGTGACATTTGACCGTGTGAATGTCAAACGTGTTTGAAGCGATGTTTGAACGTGGGAATGTTTGACAAACCGTTTGTCGAATGAATTAAAATAATGATACAAGATCCATTTTAACATTCTTGTAAGTTTTGACTAAAGCATTACTTAGTGATAGATATGTATATGTTTATGTTAACTATAATTCTTCTCTCCAGGCATTCTACCCATCATAACTGATCGTTTTGGAGTTCTATGGTCCTCCATACGTGCCACATGCCCTGCAGCCCATCTCAGTTTTGTTCTGCTTCTTACAAATGTTAAAAATAATAATAAAGAAAATCAAACTAAAGACTGCATGTAAAGGTGACACCCACCCCCCCAACACACGCTGTTCCACAACTGCAGGTTCACATATTCTTATCTTTTGCATACTCGTAGATGTAACAGTTCCACATTTTGTGTCGAAAATAATTTCTTTTAAATGATTTTTGTTTGTTTAGGGGGTGTTGAAAATGATTTTGGGCCCTTCCAGTGGTTATTACCTTTTTTTGTTCGTTGCTTTGAAATTACTCTCATAAATTCCACATTGATGGGCGTCATGTGTACATTGTATTAAGGTTAGTGATGCAAATTTTTTGTTTTGTTTTTAATAGCAAGTTTCATTAAAAAAAATTATGATTTTTTTTTACAGGTCCAAATTTGTTCAGATATTAAATATCAAGTATATGAAAGCAGGTGTAAGTACTTGATTCATCCCTCCACATATGCGTATCTACCTTATCCAAAGAGACATCAGACACAGTATAAAAATAAACATGTAACTGACAGTGTGAATGGTTGTCAAACGGTTTGTCAAACATGTTTGTCAAACGTGTTTGAAGTTATGTTAACTATGGGAATGTTTGACAAACCGTTTGATAAACAGTTTGACCGCGTGAATGGCCCTTTATACGTGAATATTTCCCTTCGACATGCCGATTTGTACACAACATTTCACGTCGATACATTTACTCGACACGTTTAGTCAAACGGTTTGTCAAACACGTTTGACAAACGTCTTTGAAGTGACGTTTAACTGTGTGAACGGTTGTCAAACGGTTTGTCAAACGTGTTTGAAATGATGTTTGACCGTGGTTAATATATACAATTTTTATGTTCTGTAATAGGACCGCACACAAGAAGAATAACCACCAATAAACTCTTTACACATGATTGCAGCAGACAAGTTAATAAAGAAAAAAAGCGACAAAAATAAGGAAGGGAAAGAAACAATCGAGAGACGAGAGGGAAGGGGGAAATGTCGACAAAACGACGCCGAAAGCCCACTCAATGAATG
The DNA here is from genome assembly GCF_046742065.1 of Oratosquilla oratoria. Classification (NCBI taxonomy): domain Eukaryota; kingdom Metazoa; phylum Arthropoda; class Malacostraca; order Stomatopoda; family Squillidae; genus Oratosquilla; species Oratosquilla oratoria. Next base: position 55,393 of record NW_027467754.1, on the reverse strand, counting down.
CAATAAGCGACTAGATGCTTGTATCTTCACCAGTAATATTTAGATTTTTCTACGCCAGATGAATTTATCATCTGAGAGGTTGACTTTGAAAAATGAGCTTCGGTCAATTCAATAACCTATTTTGGATCAGAGGCATCATACAGGAAAAAAGTCCTAAAAACATAAAATCGAGTCACTTGGGTACAGCAAACGACATTACGTCATAAAGCGCGCAAGACGCAACGAAGCCAAGTTGACTCGAGTCGCTGTGTAGGAAAAAATAATAATACTCAAGGCTGTTTAAAAATACTTATGCACAGTCGGTAATGTTAGCACATTATAACAGTATGTTTTGATAGAAATAAACACAAAACCCGGGCCGTTCCCATTAATACCTGAGAGTTGCAGCTTCAG
>NW_027467754.1:20000-50000 GCF_046742065.1 Oratosquilla oratoria | reverse complement strand
TAAATGAATACAAGAAATCGAATAATATAAAACGAAACTGTAGTAATTAAAAAACGAATCATAAATAACAACAATTCTGTTATTACTGTTTTAGTAACAAAATTATTTAGTTCGTTCACAATTTACAATAGGATAGTTCTGTACATATTCGATATTAGATACCTGAATAAAAAGACTGCAAACCTCTACACATTTGTCCAATTACCAAGCTATAATAAATAATGTTACGAAAGCGGCCCCTATTGCATCCTGTCGACATCGTGACATCGGAGATGACGCTTTCGTCGTGATCCTTGGCGCCAAAAGGGGGACGCCACCTGGAAGCACGTGACGTCGAGCAGCGACTGTGATTGGTCGAGGCGTGCTTGGCGAGGCTGCGTGGGCACGCTATCCCGGGCTGGAGGGAGACGAGCAGCACAGGTGACGGGAGAAGGCGTCGTGGTTCTCGCTCGGATTATTATTGCGTTTGTAAGCTGTAGCGAAGCTTCAAGTAGCCTTGCGAGGGTTGGCAAGTGACCCGAGGTGCCTCCTACAGCCCAGTATTTTGTTGTAGTGACTCTGTGTAAATAGAGGATATAAGTCTACTTTGCGTTTTCGTCGCCTGAGAACTCACCACGGGACGAGGTGGCGAGTGTGAGCGGGGCCAAGCTCAAGCATTACCGTCACGTCTCTTAAAAGCAACGAACCTAGAAATTGGAATCGGGTGACAAACCTCCAGTCTCTGGGGGGGGGGTTTGTTACAGTGGCGTCAGAAGTGGGATCTGTAAGTGTAAGTGCATTTTAAGTGCGTCGCGGTGATCTATCGAGTGTGAGCGGGAAAAGCCGCGATCATTTTGTCGTGACAGGTGACAGGTCCAAAGTGTTGTGCCCAGGTAAGTGGTATTGTGGTCGTTTTCAGTGCCGTAGAGTTATTACACTAGCATGGCTGATACGGAAACCACACTAGCAGACGTTATAAGGGCTATGGCGGAGCAAGGAAGGACACAGCACGCTGAACTGCAAGCAATGGTGAACCATGCTTTATCGGAGCAAGGAAAAGCACAGCAAGCCGAAATTCAAGCTGTGGCGAACCGTGTTGACAGTGTGTTCAAACAGGTGTTTGGACTCGTTAAGGAGGAGTGCTCGCGGGTGAAAGGAGAAGTTTTAAAGGCAGTTTTCACCAAGGACGAGGTGAAGGGAGAGGTGGAAAAAGTGGCCAGTGACCTTAGGAGGTATGTGGATGAAGTTGTGGCAGCACAAGTGCCCCCTGCCCTCTTCCGGCATGAGGGTACGCTGCCCCGGGAGAGTGAGCAAGCTAGCGAGGCGGAAGATAGTGACGAGGACGAAGCTAATAGTCGGCACGAAAGACTCAAGAGCCGTTCTCCCCCAGGTGCCCCGGCGAATGTTTTGTCGCCTCCGCCATCCCCGCCAGCCTCGGTAAAGTCGGGCCTCTCGGCTGCCAGCTCCACGTCACGGAGGCTAGGGAGTGGGACGAGGCGCCGCCCGCAGGAGTTCGACGGGACAGTGTCTTGGGAAGCGTACAAGACACAGTTCGAGCTCCTGGCTAGCGCCCACCAGTGGAGTCGACCTGAGATGGCCATGCAGCTTGTGTGGGCGCTCAAAGGCCCAGCGTTGGAAGTCCTGAACCAACTGCCAGCCACCCAGCGGAGCTCCTATAGTAAGGTGACGGCGACGTTGGAGAGGAGGTACGGGCATCAGCATCAAACTGAGGTGTTCAGGACAAGGTTCCGGGCCCGGGTAAGAGGCCCGGGAGAGACCCTGACACGCTTAGCGCAGGATTTGGAGGTATTGGTGCGCCGTGCGTACCCGGAGGCCAGTGAGGAGATGATCACCATTCTCTTGCGGGATCAGTTTGTTGACGCTATCGATAACCAGCAGCTGAGGATATACGTCCAGCAGGCGCACCCCAAGGACCTACAGGAGGCCCTGGCGAGGGGCCTGGAGATGGAGTCGTTTCTCCGGATTACGCGGGAGCGACCCAGCTGGAACAGTGACTCATACAAGGTGAGAGCAAAGAAGGGGAAAGTGGACAAATCCCCCTCTAGACCTGCATCACCCTCAGGTGAGTTCTGGGGTAAATGCTACTCTTGTGGGCAACAAGGGCATTCCAAAAAGTACTGCCCGCAGGGAACGCACGGCGGAAAGGCTGTCGGTGCTGGAGCAGGGCCGCATCGGTACAAACCCTGTTGCTGGAGTTGTGGTGAGGGGTATAAGACGGCAGGGTGTGCCATCGTCTCCGACAAGGATAGCAAGAAGGTAGCGGGAAACTGGGAGGGGCTGGCGGAAGGGGTCGAATACCAGCCGGAAGACGGGAGACCCCAGTCCGTTTAAGTTGCCGCGCCGAGGGCGCCCGGACAGTTCAGGTAGGCGGGCAAGTGGACGGTAAGTCTTGCTGCTTCACGGTGGACTCGGGCGCAGAACGCACCTTCGTGCAGGACGGCATGGTGGCAACTGGACGACCCCCGGTGGCCCAGCAACAGCTGTGTGGGATTACGGGGCACTGCACGCAGCTGAGGGGACCAGTGCATGCCAGGGTAACGGTTGGCAACACTGAGGAGCATCTTCCTGTTTTTGTAGCTGACGTCGGGGAGAACTTGCTCGGGCTAGACTACCTCCAGCAAAGCAGGGCGGTGCTGGATTTCGGGGAGATGACCATGTCGGTCGGAGGTGACGTGGTGCCGCTTAGGGAGGGCGCCGTTGACGCAGAGGAAGCCCACACTGTACCACCACCCGAAACCAGCCACCGTTGCCGTCTAAGTGAGGAGCAGGAAGGGGAAAGCCTGGGCCCGGACGAGGGTGGTGGACTGGCGACTATGATCACGGAAGGTCACTTCGAGGACACGCAGGGGGGTAACACTGAAGTCCCACCTCATCTGCAGGATCTATTGCAGAGGAGCTCGGTATGTCTGTCGGGGGAACAGGTTGACGAGGTGAGGAAAGTGTTGACACGGTATGCAGATGTCTTCTCGAAGGGGGATACCGACCTGGGCCGGACCAGCCTGGTGAAACACCGCATACACACAGGGGATAGTCAGCCGGTCAAGCTGCCGCCCCGAAGGATCGCACCCGCCCGTCGGCTGGAAGTGGAGAAAGCCGTGGAGGAACTGCGCGTGCAAGGGGTAATTGAAAAGTCGGCTAGTCCCTGGAATGCGGCCGTCGTACTCGTTAAGAAGAAGGATGGGTCCACCAGGTGTTGTGTGGACTATCGGGGCCTTAACGCGGTGACAACCAAGGACTCGTACCCTCTACCGAGGGTGGATGACACTCTTGACGCGCTCGCGGGAGCCCAGTGGTTCTCGACCTTGGACTTGAAGTCTGGTTACCATCAAGTGGAGGTAGCGGAGGAGGACAGAGAGAAGACAGCCTTCTCGTATGGGCAGGGGCTATATCAATTCAAAGTGATGAGTTTTGGCCTAGTGAATGCCCCGGCAACCTTTGAGCGCCTGATGGAGCGTGTGTTGGATGGGCTGCTCTGGAAAAGCGCCCTGGTATATTTAGACGATGTGCTAGTGTATGGGAATTCATTTGCGTGTGCTCTGGAAAGGCTTAAGGTAGTATTGGATAGGTTTAGGGCAGCAAATGTGAAACTCAGCCCGAAGAAGTGCTGCCTTTTTCAGAGGGAGGTGCCTTTTCTGGGGCACATAGTGAGTAGTGAGGGGGTGAAAACAGACCCTGGTAAGGTAGAGTCGGTTAAGGAGTGGCCGGTTCCGCGCAGTGTGACGGAAGTGCGCGGGTTTATTGGTTTGTGTACGTACTACAGGCGGTTCGTCAAGGGGTTCGCACAAATCGCAGTACCACTCCACCACTTGACTCGAAAAGGGGCCTCCTTTCACTGGAGTGAGGAATGTCAACGGGCCTTTGATACATTGAAGGAGGCTCTCGCTAACTCCCCTGTGTTGCCGTACCCGGACCCCACGAGACCGTACGTGTTGGATTGTGACGCAAGTGCTGAGGGAGTAGGGGCTGTCTTGTCTCAGGAGAAAGATGGACAGGAGTGGGTCGTATCCTACTTTAGCAGGAAGTTCTCAGCACCAGAGAGGAATTATTGCGTCACCCGTAAGGAGTTGTTAGCGGTGATTCTGGCGATTGATCACTTCCATCCTTACCTGTACGGGGCCAAGTTCAAGATCAGGACCGACCACGCCGCTCTGAGGTGGCTCAAAAACCTCAGAAATCCGGAGGGGCAGTTGGCTAGGTGGATTGGGAAGCTGGAGCAGCACGACTACCACATCGAGTATCGGCCAGGGAACATGCATAACAATGCTGACAGCCTGAGCCGCCGTCCCTGCGATAGCGACTGTAAGCATTGTAGCCGCCGTGAAACGGAACCTGTGAGCGTGAAGGCTGCTGCTCTTGCTGTTGACACGAAGTGGGGAGAGGACCTCGGGCAGGCCCAGCGAGATGACGCTGATATTGGGCCCATAGTGACACTGAGGGAGGAGGGTGAGGAAAAACCGCCTTGGGAAAGTGTGGCACCGCTAAGCCCGGCAGCGAAGGCGTTGTGGCAACAATGGTCAGTGTTACGAGTGAGTGAGGGTGTGCTGCAGCGGCAGTGGCACTCGTGTGACGGCAGTATATCCTTCTGGCAAACCATTGTTCCCATTAGTATGAGGGAAGCGTTAGTGCGCGAGGCTCACAGTGGCAGTGCGAGTGGCCACTTCGGTGTGAAGAAAACCCTGGGGCGTTTAATGCAGCGAGTGTACTGGGTGGGCATGCGGAAGGACGTGAGCGAGTGGTGCAAATCTTGCGACGTGTGCTGTGGAAAGATGGGCCCCGGGAGGAGGTCAGCTGCTCCCTTACAAGTGTATCAGGTTGGGGCGCCTATGGAGAGGGTGGCGGTGGATATCCTAGGGCCATTTCCTCAGACGGTCCGAGGTAACCGCTTCGTGTGTGTGGCCATGGATTATTTTACGAAATGGCCGGAGGCATACCCGCTGCCGAACCATGAGGCCGCCACCGTGGCAGGCGTGTTAGTGGACGAGTTTTTCGCCCGGTTTGGAGCTCCGCACGAGTTACACTCCGACCAAGGAAGGGAGTTTGAGTCGGCAGTATTCCGGGAGTGCTGCCAGTTGCTGGGCATCAAGAAGACTCGCACCACGCCCCTGCGGCCGCAGTCGGACGGCATGGTGGAACGCTTCAACCGCACGCTGGGGCAGGAGTTGGCGAAGTGTTGCCAGGAGAGTCAGGAAGAGTGGGACTTAAAAATCCCCCTGCTTCTATGGGCCTACCGTTCAGCTGAACATGAGGCAACCGGGTACACGCCAGCCCGGTTGATGTGCGGGCGGGAGCTGCGGATGCCAGTGGACCTTGTGACTGGCAGGCCGCCAGACGAGGACATGCCCACTTCGGTCACCCAGTACGCAGCGGCCCTCCAGGACCGCCTCCGTGAGGTGCACCATCAGGTGAGATCTAACCTGAAGGTGTCGGGCGAGGCGATGAAGGATCGGTACGACCGTCGAGCTACGTCACCGCCCTTTAACGAGGGGGATCAAGTGTGGTTGCACAACCCTCGGCGTAAGAAGGGGTTGTCTCCCAAGCTCCAGAGCCCCTGGGAGGGGCCATATGTGGTGGAGAAGGTTATCTCGGACGTCACCTTCAGGATCCGCCAGGGGGCAAGGAGGAGAGCATTGGTGGTGCATGCTGATAGGCTGTGGAGGTACCACGGTCCTGGCAACTTCTCCTGGGGGGAGCAAGCTTCTCAATCGAGCAGCGACGAGGAGGACGGGGACCGAAACCTGGGGGACGACGAGCCATGGATGGTGGGAGACGACGCGTCACTGACGGTGGGGGCGGACGGAGACCCGGACCCGAGGAGGACCGCGTCACTGGTGCTGGAGGAGATTGCAGCAGAGGAGCTGTGTCCCTTAGAGGGGGCACTCACAGACGTCGACGCTGGGTTCGTGGTAAGGAGACCCAGGCGGGAACGTCGTCTACCGGTATGGAGTGAAGATTACGTCCTTAGTTAGTTCTGTGATACCAAAAAGTAAATTTTTAGTTTCTCTTTTTGTGATGTATGTATGTATGGATGAGGGAGTTGGGGAGCGAGGTTGCTCCATCTCTTTACAGGTGGGGGTAGTGTTACGAAAGCGGCCCCTATTGCATCCTGTCGACATCGTGACATCGGAGATGACGCTTTCGTCGTGATCCTTGGCGCCAAAAGGGGGACGCCACCTGGAAGCACGTGACGTCGAGCAGCGACTGTGATTGGTCGAGGCGTGCTTGGCGAGGCTGCGTGGGCACGCTATCCCGGGCTGGAGGGAGACGAGCAGCACAGGTGACGGGAGAAGGCGTCGTGGTTCTCGCTCGGATTATTATTGCGTTTGTAAGCTGTAGCGAAGCTTCAAGTAGCCTTGCGAGGGTTGGCAAGTGACCCGAGGTGCCTCCTACAGCCCAGTATTTTGTTGTAGTGACTCTGTGTAAATAGAGGATATAAGTCTACTTTGCGTTTTCGTCGCCTGAGAACTCACCACGGGACGAGGTGGCGAGTGTGAGCGGGGCCAAGCTCAAAGCATTACCGTCACGTCTCTTAAATGCAACGAACCTAGGAATTGGAATCGGGTGACAAACCTCCAGTCTCTGGGGGGGGGGGTTTGTTACAATAGTAATAATAATGATAATTGTCGACAAATAAACACACACAACTGCCTTCATCTACCGCCAATGCAAGCGTGGACTGGGAAAGCTGTAGATCAGTGGTTCTTAACCTTTTTTGGCAGCGACTCAAAATTTTGCACAAATCAAGCATCGCGACCCAAGCCTACGTGCGAAAAACTTCAAATTGTCGGTTTAACATTGCAATTTCAAAACACTTCAAATAAATTTTCTGCTTTGGAGTTTTTATTTAATCATGGTCTGCTTAGAATCCTAAAACTAGGCATCATGTATTTTAATTAGGTAAAATTTTATTTTTGACCATTGTAGGAATATAGCAATACAAAATTATATAGTAATTTTGTAAATTAAAATGTATGAACGAAATATGCAATTTTGTGTGCGGAAATGAAAATAAAAAAGTTGCTAAAACAGATTTCTTAATTAAGTAACGAAGTCGTGTACGACGAATGGTACGCCATGTTTGTTATGGTAGATGCCGACGTCGGAGAAATGAAAGGACGATAAATTTGTCTAAACTAAACTAAACTAAACTAACCTAACCTAACCTGTTTAATAAATCATTACCTGCAAATTAGATATCATCCGGCTGGTCGTCGTCGTCGTCGTCGTGAGAGACGTTGGCGGGCTTTTCAACCACTCTCTCAGCTTTTGTATGGCTATATTCCTCCAATGGTCGAAAGTAAAATTTTACCGGTTAGGTTAGGTTAGGTTAGGTTAGTTTAGTTTAGGTTAGTTTATCGTCCTTTCATTTCTCCGACGTCTGCATCTACCATAACAAACATGGCGTACCATTCGTACCACACGACTTCGTTATTTGAGAAATCTGTTTTAGCAACTTTTTTTATTTTCATTTCCGCACACAAAATTGCATATTACGTTCATACATTTTAATTTACAAAATTACTATATCATTTTGTATTGCTATATTCCTACAATGGTCGAAAGTAAATTTTTACCTTTAATTATTACAGTATATAATTATAATATATTTGTAGTGGGAAAATAATTATTTTCTGCAAACCCTTAGCGACCCAATAAAATGGCTTAGCGACCCAAATTTGGGTCGCGACCCAGGGGTTAAGAACCACTGCTGTAGATATTAATTTACTATGCATACGTTGGTTTGTGGATAATGGTTGATTTTATGAGATAAATATAGATAAATGAATAAACAAATTGGTAATTATATACAACTATATTCCAAACCTCAACTACTCTCATCGGACTATAAACTATATTCTTACACAACTAAACCACGTATGATATTCCTTAGTTGTATAACTGAATCAACATTAATCAAATACCCTTCACACTTTTCTAAGTGCCCAAATAAGCCAAATCTTTGATACAAAAAAATTCGCGCGTACCAACGAAGTAAAATCATAGGTTTACGTACGTGTATGGTCATACAAAAGAAGTTGACTATTTATTAGTTATCTTTAAGATGAGCTCTGGGTTTGGCTTTCCGGAATGTCGTTGGTGGATTTTTCTTTATTCGAATGCACTCGCTGCTGCTTTTAAGACCTCTTTCTCCTGTGGTAACTCTGCATACTACACTGTTTCGTGGCCAATAGGGTACTTGGAGCAATCAAACACACTTTTACGGCCATGGACGGACAAGACTGCCTTCCTCCACCTGTACAAAAGCCTAGTTCGCCCTCACCTGGAGTATGCCTCGGTAATTTGGTCCCCAAAGAGTACAGAGAGCGGGCAACCATATTGGTTACAGGGCTGTCTCACTTATCCTACTCAGAGCGACTTGCTAGTCTTCAACTCCCAACAACACTCCAGTTTAGAAGGCATAGAGCGGACCTTAGACAAACAAGCTTTCAAGATTACGAAGAACATTGACCAGGTAGACTACAGGAGGGAATGCAACAGCCGTGGAAGAGCCAAGTTCAAGCTGCCAACACTTAGTACAGCGGCCAGAGGTCACAACTTAAAGCTACAATAAATGACAACACCAAACTAGCTACAGAAAACAAAAAACTTCCTACCTGCAAGAATCACAGAACCGTGGAGCAGGCTGAGCCAAGGAACCATTAGTGACAAAGCTGTAGAATCTTTTAAAAGTAAAATCGCGAAAGAAAGAATTGTCTACTGGAGAAGAGCTCTACAAGTACAACAACTTTTCCTGCTGACCTCCTCTCGGTGCATAGCAGGAGGGGGATGATGCAACAAGGACCTGCACACTAACACCACGCAACAACCCACTATTAACACTACTACAGCGTCCAATCTTGGTATGTGGTCTTATTACCCTTCGGGGTACCTAATGGCCAATACCAAAAGTAATTACTAAAGGTAATATACATACATACATACGTACGTACATACGCTACGTACGTACGTACATACATACGTACATACATACATACATACGTACGTACATAAATACATACAAACATACGAGACTACCGGCATCTATGGCATATTGAAGAAAAGTACAGAAAATACAACTGCTAAAGTTCGTGGGTCCCGTTTTCGTCAGGCGTTTCATTGCCTTTCTTCCTTATCTCTTCCACTCTTCTCTTCTTTCATACTCCTCTTTTTTTATCATTCCTATAGATGTCTATATCAATACTATTCATCTTGTAGTTTTTATACCACTCTGTTTACCAACGAAGTTTTATTTTCTTCTCGCATGCCATAGAAAACGAATCTCAAGCGTTGATGACGTCACGACGCTTCTCTCTGACCACACGATGCCGTGCTGGAGAACTAGCAGGTACGCTCATCCTCAATACGAATCGATTCATCTTTTGTTGAGTATAAAAGGTGTATTTTTGCTTCTGTTGAATTTAACAAACTTGATATTAATATTATAATCTTGCTATAACATAAAGTCACAAAACAAACGCCCTGGTTACCTAAGCCGTAAATGCTTTCGTTGAAGTCTCTGCAGTATCGATATGAAATATATATGGTACTAATTACCTTTGATAAGTGCATGGCGCCGTGGTGTAATGGCACACACAGCTGACACCATATCGGCGTCGTACTTTTGATTTTTTCTCTTCTTTTCATTTCCCGGTGGTCCAGTGGTTACAGTCGCTGCTCTGCGTCCGTAGGGTCCCGAGTTCGAAACCCGGGAGGTGTCTTTCCACTTTCTATGGAAGCTCACCTAGGTAGACGTCACTGGAACTCTTGTTCTTTGAATTAATACTCATTGCCAAATTTATCTGATAAAGGTATTCGTACCAAAATGCATATATTGACTCCATGAAATAACAGTGCAATCAATGACGCAGAGCGAGGAAAAATATATGAAAGATATTTATGATCGTATTTCCGTTGAGGCTGGTCAGAGGCAAGCGACATGACGTCACAAATTTTCTGCGATCGTTTTCTATTGAGTTTATAGTCCAGAAGCATTAGCCATAATATTGGCAAAAAATGGGAAAGCATTTTACGAAGCGGATTTTTTCACCACGGTCCAAGGATATAATGCACTTTAACATGCCAAAAGTTTTAACTCAAAAATCACGTCCAAAGTCCAGGCACCTTTGATATGACGTTCTTCCTGGATGCCCTGAAAGCTGGTGTAGTAAATCCGTATACTTAAAAGGGAAGCAAATGCAGGCCAGCAAGGCAAGCAAATGCAGGCAGACACAGACAGGTAGGCAGCCAGGCACAGGCAGGCACAAGCAGACACAGTCAAGCCTGCATAGGCAGTTAGGTACAAACACGTTGGCAAGCACAGGCAGGTAGCCACGCACATGAAGGCTTACAGGCACAGACAGGCAGGCACAGACAGTCAGATAGGCTGGAGGGTAGGCTGTCAGGCAAAGGAAGAGGACGCAGGCAGCAGGCATGGGCATAGGCAGGCACAGGCAGACAAAGGCATGCAGGTAGGTACAAGCAGGGAGGTACAGGCAGGGAGGTACAGGCAGGCAGGTGAGAGGCACAGGCAGCAAACAGGCAAAGACACAAAGGCACAGGTAGCAAACAGGCAAAGACACAAAGGCACAGGTAGGTACAGTAGGCACAGACACGCAGGCAAGGCAGGAAGACAGGCAGGCAGGTAGACAGGCAGGCAGACACGGGTAGGGAGGAAGGCACAGGCAGGCAGACGCAGGTAGGGAGGAAGGCACAGGCAGGCAGGCAGGCACAATCAGGCAAGCACAGAAAGGCAGGTACAGGCAGGCAGGCAGGCAGACACAGACAGGCACAAGCAAGATGGCAGGCACACAAGGCAGATAGAATTAGCCAGGCACAGGCAGGCAGGCACTGCCATGCAGGTACAGGCTGGATGGTACAGGCAAGCAGTCATGCAGGCACAGTCAGGCAAGCACAGGCAATTAGACCGAGAAAGTGACAAGCGCCGCCTTGCCCTCCCTCCACATGAAATAGATCCAGTCAGCCCACACTGAAGACCCAGCAGGAAGCCCCCCACCATGATCCTTGCCAGCCTCAAACGGTTCGGAATCTGCCAAACCAGACGCCCCAGCCAGCAACGACACAAATCAGCCCTGCTGCCTGCCTGTCATGAGCAGTCACTCCGGACGCGACGGACGCCCCCTCCCCCCCAGGCCACAGTAACGGTCACCTGAAGTGTCAAGCCTTTCCCAGTGGTCACAGTTCCCCCCTCCCCTCCCCTACCACGTACCCTTCCCCAGTATTCAAACGTGTCCTTCCCCAGTTTCAGACCAGAGTAACGGTCAACCTCTTTGTGATTTTTCGCAGTGTTTTCTTTCTGACTATGTAATCACCCATTTCTCTGTTCTTGTTACAATTGAAAAAGCTAATTGCCATTTGCGAAACGTCTTGTATCATGTTCCACCCATTAGATGGCTTCTATCGGTAACTTAGTTTTTTCTTTACCTCTCCATGTCTAGAAAAATCTTCATCGGAAACTCACCGGAGCTCAATTTGCTGTTGCATACAATTCAATATGCCTTAAACAAAATATCTTCCCGCGTTACACCAATATATGTATGTATATACATATATATATATGTATATATATATATATATATATATATATATATATGTATATATATATACATATATATATATACATATATATATATATATATATATATATATATATATATATATACTACACGAGCTTACATGTTATCAAGGGGTCACGTCATAACAAAGGTGGCCTGTACTTGGACGTGATTTTTTAGTTAAAGTTTCAATACGTTTTCTTGGGCTTCTGGCATGTTAAAGTGTATTGTATTCTTTGAGTATGGTGAAAAATTCCGCTTTATGAAATTATTTTCCTCCTTTTGCCAATATCATGGATAATGCTCATGGACTACTTAGGGGCTGCAACAACCTGCACACTAACACCACTACAGCGTCCAACCTTGGTTTGTGGTCTTATTACCTTGGGGTACCTAATGGCCATTACTAAAGATAATTAATAAAGGTAATTATTATTATTATTACTATCATTATTACTATTATCATTATTATTATTATTATTATTATTATTATTATTATTATTATTATTATTATTATTATTATTATTACTATTATTATTATTATTATTATTATTATTATTATTATTATTATTATTATTATTATTATTATTATTATTATTATTATTATTATTATCATTATTATTATTATTAATACTATTATTATTATTACTATTATTATCATCATCGTTACCATTATTATTATTGATAATAATAGTAATAATAATATTAATAATAATAATAATAATAATAATAATAATAATAATAATAATAATAATAATAATATTAATGATAATAATAATTATAATAATAATAATAATAATAATAATGATAATGACTGATAATAATATAGTTGTTGTTATTATTATTATTATCATTATTATTATTATTATCGTTACTATTACCCCGTGTAAAGGGGAAAAGCCTTTGGTATATGTATGTATTATTATCATTATCAAACATTGTGGTATTCCCAAACGAATATATAAATAACTACATAATTTAAAATAAAAAATTCATATATAAGGGTATTATTGTTCCCAAATTCCAACTATGTTAATGGCTTCGTTGAATCTTCCTCGCTCTCATTCAAAGGCGACATTACGTCACGGCCCGAACACATTTGCATTGTTCTGTGCATTCGCGCCTTGCGGGACGTCATAGTCGTCGCACACATTGAACGATAATATCATAAAAATGTGACTATATTTTAATCCTTTCTAACATTAAAATAGAAAGTAATACTTTTGTGTATTGGAGCATTATTCAATTTTATAGTTCTTTGGACGTATTATCAAGAGGAATTTATCAAAACTATATGTATATAAAAATTAATACTTTCACAAAAATAATAAGACGATGTTTTCATTACTTCTACCGCTAAGATTAGTATTGATAGTGATGTTTGCTAGCACATTATATTCTTTATAATTCTTTCGGCGTATCATCAGAAGAAATTTAGTAAGACAATATATATAAATATCAATGCAACAAGGAAAAAATCATATAGTACTGAAAAAAAGTTCTCGTTATTAGGAAATCTTAACATTCTGAAAAATTCCATAATTCGCAACGGATACCAGAATTATTTATAATTATTTTGTTCACTTTTGAAATGCGTATTTTTTTTTATGAATATTGGAAATAATAAAAACATAAATTATTGGCAATAAAGAAATATTTGTCGAAAGAGAGCGGGGAGGGAGAGAGGTGGAATCTGAGAGTGGACGTGTCACCCCTATGTCTCATATGTCATCTTCCTGACATGGGTCAACTGGTCGCGTGTGTGTATTTACCTAGTTGTATTTACCTAGTTGTATTTTACGGGAAGGGGAGCTATGCTCGTGGGGTCCCGTCTTCATATCTCATTTTATCTAAACTATTTTTAAATTCATGTATTGTTTTTGCACACACCACTTTCTCATCTAACTTGTTCCAACTGTCTATTGCTCTGTGAGGAAAGCTGTTCTTTTTAAAATCTCTTCTATAGCTGTCTTTTTTTATTTTCTTTCCGTGTCCTCTTGTATTTCTGTCATCCCATTTTATCAGATTCTCTCTATCAGTAATTTCTATGCCTTTCATGATTCTGTAAATAGCTATCAAATCTCCTCTCTCTCTTCTTTGCTCTAGTGTCTGTAGTTTAAGTTTTTGTAGTCTCTCTTCATATGATAGTTTTGAGAGTGTTGGTGCCAGTTTTGTAATTGCTCTTTGTATTCTTTCAAGTTTTTTTATACATTTTTTTGTACTTGGTGACCATATCGTTGCTGCATATTCCAATCTTGGTCTTATCAGGGTGATTAGGATTTTCCTCACCATTTCTTCATCCAGGTATGTAAATGCCACTTTGATTGTTCTTATTAAATTATAAGTTTCTCCAAAAATCTTATTTATATGTTTCTCAGGTGACATATTATTCATAACAATGACTCCCAGGTCCTTCTCATTTTCTACTTTTTTTATTCCTTCTTCTCCCAAATTATATGATCCTGTTATTCTGTTTTTGCTTTTTCCAAATTCCATTATACTACACTTTTTTGTATTGAACTCCATCTCCCACTTCCTACTCCATTCTTGTACTTTATTTAGATCTCTCTGTAGTGATTCACAATCTTCTTCAGTTTTCACTCTTTTCAGTAATTTTGCATCATCTGCAAAGAAGCTCATATAGCTTTCAATTCCTTCATCCATATCATTAATATATATAGCAAACATTATTGGGGCCAGAACTGTTCCCTGCGGGACACCGCTTATTACTTCATTCCATTTTGAGTGCTGATCTCTTATCACTACTCTCATTTTTCTTTCTTGCAAAAAGTCTTCCATCCAATTTAGCAATTTACCTTGTATTCCTCCTTCATATTCTAATTTCTTAAGCAACTTCTTATGTGGTACTTTGTCAAAAGCTTTTTTTAGGTCTAGAAATGCACAATCAGCCCATCCATCTCTTTCTTGTATTATATCTATTAGCCTTGAATAGAAACATATTAAATTGGTGACGCATGATCGTCCTTGTCTGAATCCAAATTGCCTTGGATTTAGTACGTTGTTTTTTTCCAAGTATTTTACCCATCTACTTTTGATAATTCTTTCACATATTTTTGCTATTGTACTTGTTAGAGAGACTGGTCTATAGTTGGTAGGTTCTTCTTTATTTCCTCCTTTATATATAGGTACTATATTTGCTTTTTTCCAATCTTCTGGAACTTTTCCTTCTTTTAAGGAACTGCTTATTATGCTATGTATTTTGTCTGCCAGTTCATTCCTGCATTCTTTCAGAATCCAGTTTGCTATTTCATCTGGCCCATGCGATTTTCTGACATCAAAATTACCCAAGTGTGTCAATATTTCATTCTTTGTTACTTCTATTTCTTCCATAGGGGGGACTTTTTCCTTCCACTCAATCTCTTCAGGTTGTATATTTTCCCTTGTAAACACTGATTTAAAATGTTTGTTCATAATTTCTGCCATTTCCATTTCCTCAGTGTATTCAACTCCTCCTTGTCTTAATTTCTCTAAGTCTTGTTTGTTTTTCAGTTTATTGTTTACAAATCTGTAGAATAGTTTTGGTTGATCTTTACACTTTTCTATAACATCTTTTTCATATTTTCTTTTTTCCTCTCTGCACTTTTGTACATATTCATTTCTATAACCAGTATATATTTTCCATTTTTCAGGTCTTCTGTCTTTTTTCCATCTGTTCCAGGCTTTATCTCTTTTGTCCTTTAACTCCCTACAACTTTTGTTGTACCAGCATTTTACATATTCTTTTTCTTGTTTTTGTCTTGGGACATACTTTTCCACTCCTTTTTTGTAAATTTTTGTCAAAATATTCCATTTCTCTTCCACTGTTGTTTCTTCTTTGTATATTTCTTCCCAGTTTTCTTGTTGGAAGAATTCTCTTATTTTATCAAAGTTTGTTTTTTCATACATCATTCTTCCTTTTCTATATTGTTCATTTCTTTTCATATATTTTTCTTCATTAAGTTCCAGTTCAATCAATATGTGGTCACTTTTACCTATTGGTGTTTTATATTCAATCTTGTCCACTATTCTAGGTTCAGATGTAATTATTAAGTCTAGCCTCGATGGTTCTTCTTCATTTCTATACCTAGTGTTCTCTTGTATCCATTGTGTCATTGAATGGTCAGTAATCATCTCAAGTAGAGCATTTCCCCATGAGTCATCACCACTCTTTACTGTCATTTCTTCCCAGCAGATTTCTTTGCAATTAAAGTCGCCCATCATAACTATTCTTCCTCCGTCTTCCATTATTTTAGTTAATGCTATCTTTGTGTCCTCTAACATACTTTTATGTTCACTCTCCTCCCATGAGGCTGTTTTCGGAGGCACATAATTGATCACAAATTTTCTGCTCTTCTTATCTCGGTCTTCCACTTCTATCATAATCATCTCTACTGTATTCTTTCCATATATGACACCTTTCACGTTTATATCCTTCTTAGTCAGGAACATAACTCCACCCCCTTGTTTTTTCTCTCTGTTTCTAATCCAATAATTGTATGTATCATGTCCTACACTGTTGGGTGGTAGTGGGCCTTTTAATTTTGTTTCTACAATTCCCATTATGTCCGGTTCTTTTTCTTTCAAATAATCATTCAGTTCATTCAATCCTGTTATCAATCCATCTATATTTGTGTAAGACACTCTTAGTTTTCTGCCACTTCCATTGTATTCTCTGTTTCCCTTATGTTTTTCTTTAGTATGTCGAACTGCTTTATTTTCATGTTCACTACTCTCCAATAGAATCTCTCTTTCTCTGACTCCGTTCTTTCCTCGTTTTTTGCCTTAGCTTCAATTCTTTTCTGCTTTTCTGCCTCTCTTTCCTCCTTATTCATTTCTCTTTTTATCCATACCTTTTTATATTGATTATTTGTTGCTAGTTTCCCTGTCTTGGATAGAATTTTCTCTGCTGTTGTTTGTGACCTGAATTTAATCTTAATTGGTCTGGTCTTATCTGTACTATATTTTCCGAGTCTGAATTTTTCCTCAATTTCCTTTATAATTTCTGGTTCATCTTCCTGGACTAATTTTAATAAACTGCTTACTCTTTCATTTTCCTCCTTGATTCTTGCAGTTCTATCTGGGTTATGTTTCTCTTCCATTCCTAATATAATTATACATTTCTTTTTGTCAGCTAATTCTCTTACTATATTCTCCTTCTGTCTCATCACTTTAATAACTGAGTCTTCATTATGTTCTTTCAATTGCTGTTTGACTATGTCAGTGAATGAAACCTTATTCCCTTCTTGAGTTATTCTCCAATTTTTAGCTTCTGTAGCTAGTTTCTCTCTGTTTTCATTACTATTCTTCTTCAATTTCTCATTCTCCTCCTTTACATTTCCTAACTGTCTTTTTAGGTCCTCTATTTCTTCAGTTAAGTTTCTGTTAGCCTTCTCTAGTTGTTCCAACCTTTCAATTCTTTGAAAAATGGAGTCTACGTTACCTAACTTACGCTCCAAGTCCTCGATCACCTTATCAACTCTCTCCTCTAGTCTTATCAGTCGGGGGGGGGGGTTGTGTCCCCCCCACCCTCTTTAAATCCCTGGAACATATTCTCGTCACTTTCTTCTGTATTGCTCCTCTCTATACTTCTAATCTTTACATTTTTATTAGACATTTGATCTTCGCTAAGTCTTTTGTTTACCTTCCGCTTGTCTGGCTGGTCAAAGTCTACTCCCTCCTCATTTCCTTCCATTTCCCTCAGTAATCCCTCCCCTTTTCCTCTTTCCCTACGTTCCCACTACTCCACGAGCAATTTCCCCCCCACCCTGCAAAAACACTAGGCACTTCTCTTTGCGTTGGGATCCACAGACTTCACTTTTCTTCAGAACGTCTTCTAAGCCGTCCATTCGTTGAAGTGTGTGCACATGTGTGTGTACATATTAATAATGATAATGATAATAGTAATAATAATAATAATAATAATAATAATAGTAATAATGATAATAATAATAATGATAATAATAATAATAATGATAATAATAATAATAATACCGAGAAGGGTAAAAAACCCCTCAGCTCAATGTAATATTTTTGTTTCTGTCCCTAAACTTTTATGTACGCAGATTCTCTTTAGCAGTGTATATTCATTATTTGTCTTTTCATTGTTGCTTGTCCAAGCTTTTGATCTCTTAATCACAAATACCACAAAAATACTTTTGCTGTAACGCGGTTCAGTTAACCTTTTTTCCACTGAAACACTTCACTGGAATTCTACGTTGGAGTGCTGCACTGTCACGTTTTCAGTGTAGCCCATATATAGACGCGCATGTCGTCTCAATAGGATCAGTCTCAGCGGTTATCTATATGACTTTTGTTTCTATTTGTTGACATTTCTAGGTTCACTTATTACAATAATAAGAAAATGATAAAGTATCGTTAGCCACAATAGAATCCCTAAGGGACACCACCGCGGCGATGGGGTCGGGCAAACGAGCAGAGTGCAGTTTTTATCTTATTCCCTCTTTCACTGTTTAAGCACCTGCTGCAATTGTTCTTCGCATCTAAAAGCTATATAGCTTACACGAGTCCTCTTTTCACTTTCCCTTCACGACTCCAACCCCACTTTGCTTAATTCAGTTTCCCTCGTTTTTATTGTTATCATTCAGCCCCGAGTCGCTCCTTTTAGGGGCCCCCGAGTCGCTACTGTGGGGGGCCCCCGATTCGCTCTTTTTTGGGGGCCCCCGCGTCGCTCCTTTGGGGGCCCCCGCGTCGCTCCTTTCGTGGCCCCCGGGTCGCTCCTGTGGGGCCCCCCGCGCCGCTCCTGTAGAGGCCCCCCGAGTCTCTTCTTTTGGGGGCCCCCGCGTCGCTCCTGTGGGGGGCCCCGCGTCGCTCCTTTGGGGCCCCCCCGGAGTCGCTCATTTGGGCGCCCCCCGCGTCTCTCCTGTGGGGGTCCCAGCGTCGCTCCTTTGGGGGCCCCCGCGTCATTCCTGTGGGGGCCCCGCGTCGCTCCTGTAGGGGCCCCCGCGCCGCTCCTGAGGGGGGCCCCCGAGTCGCTCCTTTTGGGGACCCTCCAATTCTCTCCTTTGGGGGCCCCCGAGTCTCTGTGGGGGGCCCTTAGCCGATCCTGTGGGGGACCTCCTGTATACGCCACCATATACATGATGAGTAACGTCACTCGCTCACACTCCCTCACTCACTCCCTCACTCACTCACCCACTCAATGTCAGGCCCTTCTAGCTGACTAAGAACTAAGTCAGCAACCTTCGGGTCTGCAACAACAACTCGACCACCAAACAGACATACGAACGCACATGAACATCTGAGTAACCAAACAAACACAAAACACAAATTAAGTATATTGACGATCCCCCCTGGACATATATATACATATTTAGTTATTAAGTAAATCACACCCTGTAATCCCAGGATACTAACCTTAGGAGATGACCGTGATCTTGCTCAAATAAAACAATAAAAGATTATGCGAGCATGACGCGTCATAAGTGCTGAGATTGTCAACTTCCGGCGAATGACCACCAGGGTAGGTGGCCGGAGAGACCAGTTGGGACGATGACAGGTGTTGTGCAACAAGAAGTGGTGTGATAAACAGTTATATTAATGTATCGTTCTATTTAACAGTTGACAGTGTATATACCATAACTGCAAAACCTGAAAGCTTTGAATAAAATGGTATAAACTTAATACGAATCTACATATACCAGTACCCCGTACCTAGTGAACGATACATTATTACTGGTGGCAAGCGGTGACCGCGCCCACGTCTCTAAAGAAACAAACTAACTACCAGAAAAAAAGACTATCGAGGACTCATCCTGCGCACCCCTCTGCACCAATTGTGTTCCTCCAAAAGAAGCGGTGGTGAAAATTTCTCACCACCTGGTGGCAGCAAAACCACACCATGCACAACACCTACGTTATCGCCGACTCAACAATAATTACCAGCCTCTAAATAAGGTAACCCAACCAACACCCTTTTCAAATACGTAATAGTATCATTACTACTATTACCTTACCTATCCATTTCTGAATCCCTGATACTGCTTTCCTTTTTTTTACGAGAACATCAACGAGACACTACCCTCATCAAGAGATATTTCCACACACTGCTCATCTCTCCCCAGTACCCTATTTCTATGGTGATGTTACGCCCCTCTCAACGCGTAACTACAAACAAGTCTACGGACCGCCACAGCCACACCTGACGGACCGGAAGCACATCGATATAATTATCGATAACCGGGAATATACCCATAAAGGTACCCTATGATTACATATATATAACATATGTAACTTTTAGTGATTTAATATTTCAACAACATTATCTTATTATAAAACTAAGCTACTTAATTAAGTTACACAACTAAGTTAAAATCATTTTTGCATACTTCCATCTTATACTGTACCAATTTATTATTTAAAAATACTGTATTTTAAATATATCTCTCAATAACTATTATAATCACATAATTATTTGCCAATGTCAAATAATTCTTCTTCACAATATTTTATATAACCTTTTACACTGTATATCCTGTATATATATATATATGTGTGAATCAAATACCAATTTCACATATTCCTAATACCATTTCATATTTATAGATATGCAATAACTTTACTAGATTTGACTATTACATAATATCACATTCATATGTATTCTTACAGTTAAGTAATTCTTGTCTAAACTATATATATATTTATATATACAATAACCGTTAATTGCTTTCACTACGTACCACCCATTTATATTTTACATAGAACTTAGATATTTTTATAAATGTAACTTACCTTTCATAATTACTACTGTTAACCAGCTATATATGTACACATATAATTATTATTATACACAATATATCATATATTATTTGCACAATATATAACCCATTATTATTATTGCCATATTTACATTTTTACCATTTATAATTATATATTCTTATATGTAACCCGTATATAAATGTTGACATCCCAAGCATAACATATTACCCTTAGTTACTATATACCTATTATTCCTATTTTAACTATTTTTTCTTAGACTACAAATCAAACCTAACTATTAACTAATACATACTACTAATACATACTAACTATTAACTAATACATACTTCGACAAACATGGCGACTGGAACAAGAAGTAAAGTCATTCAAAAGATGCATAACGTCCTGTCAAGATCCAAAGAGGAAAAACAACCACAGGACATATCCAGTGACAAAGAGGAAATACACACAGAAGACTTAATTGGCAATGACAAATCTAATCCTAATGCAGATACCCCTATAACTCCCCTTTATGAGAACGATGTCTTACCTTTTTTCAACCAGCTTCCTCAAGTAGACCCCTTTCACCCCTCACAATCACAACCACCCATTCCTCCCATCCAACCAAATATGCAAACAAAACCTCCTATAAACCATAATCCATCCAACCCCCATATCCCAACACATAATAACCCCCCTCCCATTCAGCAACAGTACCAAAACTTCCCCCTTCCTTCCCCCCATACCCCACCTGTTCAAACCCACTCCACACCATACCACCAACCACCACCTAACCTTCCTCCAAACCCACAATATTATCCTTACCCACAACCTCAACCAACAATAATTAACAATTATCAAACCATAACCCCCCTCACAGAAATCCCAACCTTTTCCCGAGATAGCGGACTATCCATTACAGATTTCTTGACAGCATGTGACCTGTTTTCCTACTAACAGATCCTTCTGATCACTCCACCTTCACCATACATGGAGAGAAGTTGAGAAAGGTCAAACTGAACCTCGACCCAATCTCACCTCCCATCCACAACCCACCTATCACAGACGCACACCAATCACCAATACGCAAGTCTCATCCCATGACTCTGCGTCGACGCAACTAAACATGCACTCTAGCTCTCGCCCCTGAAGATGCAGGACGCCATGTATCTATCAGTGGAGGTTAAAATGGCCCATTTCCAATAAGAACTCTTTTCCACATATCTATAAAACTTCTCTACTTCCTTCCGACCAATATAATCTTAGCGAGAGTCAGATAAACATATCCTCATACACTGAGACATAACCTTCATCCTCCAAAACTAAATACATCATTAATTACCCACCTTAAACATCGACTACTTTTGACATGGACTCATTCGACTTACATCATAGGATTCTTCCATATAACTCCACAGCCCCTTCCCTCTTAATCATGCTCTTTATACTAATAATAATAATCATATTCTGTTGCATGAAGTAACACCTTCCAAAACCTTTCCACCTCCATACCCAAATTGTTGTAAACCTAGATTAAGTTTATTCTTGTGTCTCACCCAATATCTTAAATACTATAAAAATTCATACAGAAACTATATATCCATACTATGAAATAAAACAAGTGCAATGTGACACACCAAACTGACCATAGAACAGTGTCTAGAAAAACAACACTCCCAACAGTGATAGTGTTAAACCATAAAAACAATAACATTTAAAAAGTGAATTAAACAGTGTATGTGAAATCCAATAGAACATGTAATCTGGTGAGACACAACGTTACACTTCTGAGACACAACATCGCTACCCCTTAATTACAGTTCATGATCCCCCTTGGGACCTCAGATTCACTTCAACAACACCCCCCCATCTGCACATTTTTAACCCCACAGGATATTGTGTCTCTGAATTTTTTTTCTCGATGTATTACCCATATAAATACTTTTGTAAACCATGTACCCTAGGTGCCGGGAGCCACCTAACCCCAGGGGGAGAGCGATATGTATACGCCACCATATACATGATGAGTAACGTCACTCGCTCACACTCCCTCACTCACTCCCTCACTCACTCACTCACTCAATGCCCGGCCCTTCTAGCTGACTAAGAAACTAAATCAGCAACCTTCGGGTCTGCAACAACAACTCGACCACCAAACAGACATACGAACGCACATGAACATCTGAGTAACCAAACAAACACAAAACACAAATTAAGTATATTGACGATCCCCCCTGGACATATATATACATATTTAGTTATTAAGTAAATCACACCCTGTAATCCCAGGATACTAACCTTAGGAGATGACCGTGATCTTGCTCAAATAAAACAATAAAAGATTATGCGAGCATGACGCGTCATAAGTGCTGAGATTGTCAACTTCCGGCGAATGACCACCAGGGTAGGTGGCCGGAGAGAGGAGTTGGGACGATGACAGGTGTTGTGCAACAAGAAGTGGTGTGATAAACAGTTATATTAATGTATCGTTCTATTTAACAGTTGACAGTGTATATACCATAACTGCAAAACCT
Organism: Oratosquilla oratoria; assembly: GCF_046742065.1. Lineage (NCBI taxonomy): Eukaryota > Metazoa > Arthropoda > Malacostraca > Stomatopoda > Squillidae > Oratosquilla > Oratosquilla oratoria. The sequence continues at coordinate 27,181 of NW_027467754.1, read as the reverse complement.
GAAAGCTTTGAATAAAATGGTATAAACTTAATACGAATCTACATATACCAGTACCCCGTACCTAGTGAACGATACATTATTACTGGTGGCAAGCGGTGACCGCGCCCACGTCTCTAAAGAAACAAACTAACTACCAGAAAAAAAGACTATCGAGGACTCATCCTGCGCACCCCTCTGCACCAATTGTGTTCCTCCAAAAGAAGCGGTGGTGAAAATTTCTCACCACCTGGTGGCAGCAAAACCACACCATGCACAACACCTACGTTATCGCCGACTCAACAATAATTACCAGCCTCTAAATAAGGTAACCCAACCAACACCCTTTTCAAATACGTAATAGTATCATTACTACTATTACCTTACCTATCCATTTCTGAATCCCTGATACTGCTTTCCTTTTTTTACGAGAACATCAACGAGACACTACCCTCATCAAGAGATATTTCCACACACTGCTCATCTCTCCCCAGTACCCTATTTCTATGGTGATGTTACGCCCCTCTCAACGCGTAACTACAAACAAGTCTACGGACCGCCACAGCCACACCTGACGGACCGGAAGCACATCGATATAATTATCGATAACCGGGAATATACCCATAAAGGTACCCTATGATTACATATATATAACATATGTAACTTTTAGTGATTTAATATTTCAACAACATTATCTTATTATAAAACTAAGCTACTTAATTAAGTTACACAACTAAGTTAAAATCATTTTTGCATACTTCCATCTTATACTGTACCAATTTATTATTTAAAAATACTGTATTTTAAATATATCTCTCAATAACTATTATAATCACATAATTATTTGCCAATGTCAAATAATTCTTCTTCACAATATTTTATATAACCTTTTACACTGTATATCCTGTATATATATATATATGTGTGAATCAAATACCAATTTCACATATTCCTAATACCATTTCATATTTATAGATATGCAATAACTTTACTAGATTTGACTATTACATAATATCACATTCATATGTATTCTTACAGTTAAGTAATTCTTGTCTAAACTATATATATATTTATATATACAATAACCGTTAATTGCTTTCACTACGTACCACCCATTTATATTTTACATAGAACTTAGATATTTTTATAAATGTAACTTACCTTTCATAATTACTACTGTTAACCAGCTATATATGTACACATATAATTATTATTATACACAATATATCATATATTATTTGCACAATATATAACCCATTATTATTATTGCCATATTTACATTTTTACCATTTATAATTATATATTCTTATATGTAACCCGTATATAAATGTTGACATAACATATTACCCTTAGTTACTATATACCTATTATTCCTATTTTAACTATTTTTTCTTAGACTACAAATCAAACCTAACTATTAACTAATACATACTACTAATACATACTAACTATTAACTAATACATACTTCGACAAACATGGCGACTGGAACAAGAAGTAAAGTCATTCAAAAGATGCATAACGTCCTGTCAAGATCCAAAGAGGAAAAACAACCACAGGACATATCCAGTGACAAAGAGGAAATACACACAGAAGACTTAATTGGCAATGACAAATCTAATCCTAATGCAGATACCCCTATAACTCCCCTTTATGAGAACGATGTCTTACCTTTTTTCAACCAGCTTCCTCAAGTAGACCCCTTTCACCCCTCACAATCACAACCACCCATTCCTCCCATCCAACCAAATATGCAAACAAAACCTCCTATAAACCATAATCCATCCAACCCCCATATCCCAACACATAATAACCCCCCTCCCATTCAGCAACAGTACCAAAACTTCCCCCTTCCTTCCCCCCATACCCCACCTGTTCAAACCCACTCCACACCATACCACCAACCACCACCTAACCTTCCTCCAAACCCACAATATTATCCTTACCCACAACCTCAACCAACAATAATTAACAATTATCAAACCATAACCCCCCTCACAGAAATCCCAACCTTTTCCCGAGATAGCGGACTATCCATTACAGATTTCTTGACAGCATGTGACCTGTTTTCCTACTAACAGATCCTTCTGATCACTCCACCTTCACCATACATGGAGAGAAGTTGAGAAAGGTCAAACTGAACCTCGACCCAATCTCACCTCCCATCCACAACCCACCTATCACAGACGCACACCAATCACCAATACGCAAGTCTCATCCCATGACTCTGCGTCGACGCAACTAAACATGCACTCTAGCTCTCGCCCCTGAAGATGCAGGACGCCATGTATCTATCAGTGGAGGTTAAAATGGCCCATTTCCAATAAGAACTCTTTTCCACATATCTATAAAACTTCTCTACTTCCTTCCGACCAATATAATCTTAGCGAGAGTCAGATAAACATATCCTCATACACTGAGACATAACCTTCATCCTCCAAAACTAAATACATCATTAATTACCCACCTTAAACATCGACTACTTTTGACATGGACTCATTCGACTTACATCATAGGATTCTTCCATATAACTCCACAGCCCCTTCCCTCTTAATCATGCTCTTTATACTAATAATAATAATCATATTCTGTTGCATGAAGTAACACCTTCCAAAACCTTTCCACCTCCATACCCAAATTGTTGTAAACCTAGATTAAGTTTATTCTTGTGTCTCACCCAATATCTTAAATACTATAAAAATTCATACAGAAACTATATATCCATACTATGAAATAAAACAAGTGCAATGTGACACACCAAACTGACCATAGAACAGTGTCTAGAAAAACAACACTCCCAACAGTGATAGTGTTAAACCATAAAAACAATAACATTTAAAAAGTGAATTAAACAGTGTATGTGAAATCCAATAGAACATGTAATCTGGTGAGACACAACGTTACACTTCTGAGACACAACATCGCTACCCCTTAATTACAGTTCATGATCCCCCTTGGGACCTCAGATTCACTTCAACAACACCCCCCCATCTGCACATTTTTAACCCCACAGGATATTGTGTCTCTGAATTTTTTTTCTCGATGTATTACCCATATAAATACTTTTGTAAACCATGTACCCTAGGTGCCGGGAGCCACCTAACCCCAGGGGGAGAGCGATATGTATACGCCACCATATACATGATGAGTAACGTCACTCGCTCACACTCCCTCACTCACTCCCTCACTCACTCACCCACTCAATGTCAGGCCCTTCTAGCTGACTAAGAAACTAAATCAGCAACCTTCGGGTCTGCAACAACAACTCGACCACCAAACAGACATACGAACGCACATGAACATCTGAGTAACCAAACAAACACAAAACACAAATTAAGTATATTGACGATCCCCCCTGGACATATATATACATATTTAGTTATTAAGTAAATCACACCCTGTAATCCCAGGATACTAACCTTAGGAGATGACCGTGATCTTGCTCAAATAAAACAATAAAAGATTATGCGAGCATGACGCGTCATAAGTGCTGAGATTGTCAACTTCCGGCGAATGACCACCAGGGTAGGTGGCCGGAGAGACCAGTTGGGACGATGACAGGTGTTGTGCAACAAGAAGTGGTGTGATAAACAGTTATATTAATGTATCGTTCTATTTAACAGTTGACAGTGTATATACCATAACTGCAAAACCTGAAAGCTTTGAATAAAATGGTATAAACTTAATACGAATCTACATATACCAGTACCCCGTACCTAGTGAACGATACATTATTACTGGTGGCAAGCGGTGACCGCGCCCACGTCTCTAAAGAAACAAACTAACTACCAGAAAAAAAGACTATCGAGGACTCATCCTGCGCACCCCTCTGCACCAATTGTGTTCCTCCAAAAGAAGCGGTGGTGAAAATTTCTCACCACCTGGTGGCAGCAAAACCACACCATGCACAACACCTACGTTATCGCCGACTCAACAATAATTACCAGCCTCTAAATAAGGTAACCCAACCAACACCCTTTTCAAATACGTAATAGTATCATTACTACTATTACCTTACCTATCCATTTCTGAATCCCTGATACTGCTTTCCTTTTTTTTACGAGAACATCAACGAGACACTACCCTCATCAAGAGATATTTCCACACACTGCTCATCTCTCCCCAGTACCCTATTTCTATGGTGATGTTACGCCCCTCTCAACGCGTAACTACAAACAAGTCTACGGACCGCCACAGCCACACCTGACGGACCGGAAGCACATCGATATAATTATCGATAACCGGGAATATACCCATAAAGGTACCCTATGATTACATATATATAACATATGTAACTTTTAGTGATTTAATATTTCAACAACATTATCTTATTATAAAACTAAGCTACTTAATTAAGTTACACAACTAAGTTAAAATCATTTTTGCATACTTCCATCTTATACTGTACCAATTTATTATTTAAAAATACTGTATTTTAAATATATCTCTCAATAACTATTATAATCACATAATTATTTGCCAATGTCAAATAATTCTTCTTCACAATATTTTATATAACCTTTTACACTGTATATCCTGTATATATATATATATGTGTGAATCAAATACCAATTTCACATATTCCTAATACCATTTCATATTTATAGATATGCAATAACTTTACTAGATTTGACTATTACATAATATCACATTCATATGTATTCTTACAGTTAAGTAATTCTTGTCTAAACTATATATATATTTATATATACAATAACCGTTAATTGCTTTCACTACGTACCACCCATTTATATTTTACATAGAACTTAGATATTTTTATAAATGTAACTTACCTTTCATAATTACTACTGTTAACCAGCTATATATGTACACATATAATTATTATTATACACAATATATCATATATTATTTGCACAATATATAACCCATTATTATTATTGCCATATTTACATTTTTACCATTTATAATTATATATTCTTATATGTAACCCGTATATAAATGTTGACATCTAAGCATAACATATTACCCTTAGTTACTATATACCTATTATTCCTATTTTAACTATTTTTTCTTAGACTACAAATCAAACCTAACTATTAACTAATACATACTACTAATACATACTAACTATTAACTAATACATACTTCGACAAACATGGCGACTGGAACAAGAAGTAAAGTCATTCAAAAGATGCATAACGTCCTGTCAAGATCCAAAGAGGAAAAACAACCACAGGACATATCCAGTGACAAAGAGGAAATACACACAGAAGACTTAATTGGCAATGACAAATCTAATCCTAATGCAGATACCCCTATAACTCCCCTTTATGAGAACGATGTCTTACCTTTTTTCAACCAGCTTCCTCAAGTAGACCCCTTTCACCCCTCACAATCACAACCACCCATTCCTCCCATCCAACCAAATATGCAAACAAAACCTCCTATAAACCATAATCCATCCAACCCCCATATCCCAACACATAATAACCCCCCTCCCATTCAGCAACAGTACCAAAACTTCCCCCTTCCTTCCCCCCATACCCCACCTGTTCAAACCCACTCCACACCATACCACCAACCACCACCTAACCTTCCTCCAAACCCACAATATTATCCTTACCCACAACCTCAACCAACAATAATTAACAATTATCAAACCATAACCCCCCTCACAGAAATCCCAACCTTTTCCCGAGATAGCGGACTATCCATTACAGATTTCTTGACAGCATGTGACCTGTTTTCCTACTAACAGATCCTTCTGATCACTCCACCTTCACCATACATGGAGAGAAGTTGAGAAAGGTCAAACTGAACCTCGACCCAATCTCACCTCCCATCCACAACCCACCTATCACAGACGCACACCAATCACCAATACGCAAGTCTCATCCCATGACTCTGCGTCGACGCAACTAAACATGCACTCTAGCTCTCGCCCCTGAAGATGCAGGACGCCATGTATCTATCAGTGGAGGTTAAAATGGCCCATTTCCAATAAGAACTCTTTTCCACATATCTATAAAACTTCTCTACTTCCTTCCGACCAATATAATCTTAGCGAGAGTCAGATAAACATATCCTCATACACTGAGACATAACCTTCATCCTCCAAAACTAAATACATCATTAATTACCCACCTTAAACATCGACTACTTTTGACATGGACTCATTCGACTTACATCATAGGATTCTTCCATATAACTCCACAGCCCCTTCCCTCTTAATCATGCTCTTTATACTAATAATAATAATCATATTCTGTTGCATGAAGTAACACCTTCCAAAACCTTTCCACCTCCATACCCAAATTGTTGTAAACCTAGATTAAGTTTATTCTTGTGTCTCACCCAATATCTTAAATACTATAAAAATTCATACAGAAACTATATATCCATACTATGAAATAAAACAAGTGCAATGTGACACACCAAACTGACCATAGAACAGTGTCTAGAAAAACAACACTCCCAACAGTGATAGTTTTAAACCATAAAAACAATAACATTTAAAAAGTGAATTAAACAGTGTATGTGAAATCCAATAGAACATGTAATCTGGTGAGACACAACGTTACACTTCTGAGACACAACATCGCTACCCCTTAATTACAGTTCATGATCCCCCTTGGGACCTCAGATTCACTTCAACAACACCCCCCCATCTGCACATTTTTAACCCCACAGGATATTGTGTCTCTGAATTTTTTTTCTCGATGTATTACCCATATAAATACTTTTGTAAACCATGTACCCTAGGTGCCGGGAGCCACCTAACCCCAGGGGGAGAGCGATATGTATACGCCACCATATACATGATGAGTAACGTCACTCGCTCACACTCCCTCACTCACTCCCTCACTCACTCACCCACTCAATGTCAGGCCCTTCTAGCTGACTAAGAAACTAAGTCAGCAACCTTCGGGTCTGCAACAACAACTCGACCACCAAACAGACATACGAACGCACATGAACATCTGAGTAACCAAACAAACACAAAACACAAATTAAGTATATTGACGATCCCCCCTGGACATATATATACATATTTAGTTATTAAGTAAATCACACCCTGTAATCCCAGGATACTAACCTTAGGAGATGACCGTGATCTTGCTCAAATAAAACAATAAAAGATTATGCGAGCATGACGCGTCATAAGTGCTGAGATTGTCAACTTCCGGCGAATGACCACCAGGGTAGGTGGCCGGAGAGACCAGTTGGGACGATGACAGGTGTTGTG
>NW_027467754.1:5000-15000 GCF_046742065.1 Oratosquilla oratoria | reverse complement strand
TTTGCATTCTGTTGTATTCTATTGTATTTTTGTTGTATTTATAGAGGCGGAGGGGGTGGATGGGGAGGAGGAGGGGGGGAGGGCCTCTTCCCCAACGTCATCAATTTGGCCACTCGTCGGGCCAAAATTGTGGCCAACGCTACCTGCGGCCAAAATGGCCAAGAGGTCAGATTTACAATTACTTACTTTTATTTTCGATTTTTGTTTAATTTTCATTTTGTGTTTTTAATTTTATTTTGATTTTTGAATAATTATTTATCTAATTTTCTTATTTATATATCTAGATTCTCTCTCTCTCTCTCTCTCTCTCTCTCTCTCTCTCTCTGGTGACGTCATGACCTCATTCCGGTCTGCTATTATTTTCATTGTCATATTTATCATTACTATTTCCTCTTTGTCCAGTGCTACACTTAGAAACAGGCGCTTGCATCTGATTCTAAAATTTGCAAGTTCTTTGTACAAGTCACTTTTACATTTTTTCATCGAATAAGATCAATTCTACGTGATGCGACGTGACGTCATAATGTCGGCATCAGTGCGCGGGAAGATTTTTCGGTCCTTATGTATGGTCATTGTTACGGGCGGCTGGTAGTGAAGATACGTTACGTATAACGTCTAAGTGCTTAAGAACCAGCTCACTTCTAGAAGCCACTGTAGGACTGAACTATCTGGTCAGGGCCTAGATAATTCGTAAGACTAGAAGTAAAGGTAACAAAGAAGATTCCAGGAAAGGAATATTAAACTAGCGATAAAACTAGTAAACGAAATTATTAATGGAAAATATTTACAGGCAATCAACACAAAAGAGAATGGGCAGTAGGGTCAATGGGACCGTTACATGATTATAAGAATATGGAAATTATCGTTCAAATAAGAAACACAAGATAAGTATACAATATGGTACTATCTAAGTACAAAGAGATCAGGAACATGCATCAGAATAAGTAATAAGTACAAATATAAGTAAAGTAATGCAATGTATATCAGACACGTAATGTAGGCAAAAAGGGTGATCACTTCACACCAATCGTCTCATGAATCTAAACCTTCTAGTTAAGATCAAGAGATCAATATGTGGGAATATGACGACGAGTGAGCGAATACCACCGCTTATATACCATTGGACCGGAAGCGGGATACTTCCGGTGAAGTGTGCGAGTGAGTGAAAGGAGGGGAGGAGGGTAAGTTAACACGTCAACATGGGTAGTTTTTAGGACCCTCGACTCGCTTGAACAATCTATTTATTTAGTAACTGTCAAATCTGAGCGCTCCGAACTATTCAGGATTTCGCTTGTCTGTTTGTTCTACAAGAGTGCGCACCTCTCCGCACGTAGGCAAGATTACATATAGTGGACGGGCGTTACTGCTTAACATTGTTACAATACATACATAGACAAGAAATATGAACATAGTTATGTAATACAAAGGAACACAATTCTATAACATAATTACACATATGACGTAATATCTAATATTACGTTACATCATCAAGCGTAGGCAACTTTTTTCCCTGATTTTTGGCGATGAAGACATATTTATGTATTTTGAATACCAAAAACTCGATGGAAATAATCAGGAAACTTACTTACATACATATACCAAGGCTTTTTCCCCCTTACAAGGGAGGTAGCCAAAAAGGAAATGGCATAAAATCATTTCCACCCATTCCATCCCTGAATACACTCCACACCCCTCCACCCTCCCTCTTATCTGAGCACCTCCTGGATGACGGGTCATCCCTGCACCTTGTCCACTGCCTTGGGTCAGAAGTGGTGTCGCAAGACACAGCACATCCACAGCAAGGCCGCTTCATTAAATCGGCGACCACCCCTCTCCGTCCCCCCATTGCATAAAAGAAGAGGACGGGGAGAAATCCCTTCGGGCTGCGTCAAATTTTGCTCACACATACTACCTCACCCCCCACCCACCCCTCCCATTCCACCTCATGCAATCACAACATCATCCATATACAACCAAACTTCATTCACCCCTGTCTTCTGTCCTCTCCCTTCCTTCCTCAACAGACATTCCCCTCTCCCCCAAAGCCCCTCTCACCCCATCCATCCACCTCATCCTAGGACGTCCCCTCATGTTCACTCCCTCCACATCTGCCTTCCATACCTCTTTTACTAGTCTTTCTTCACTCATTCTTTCCATGTGTCCAAACCATCCCAATACTCTTTCATCCACCCTATCTCCCAACATCCTTTCCACCCCTGTTCTCCTCCTTACCTCCTCATTTCTCACTCTATCTAGCCTAGTAACCCCCATCATACTTCTTAGACACCTCATCTCAAACACATTCAAACTCCTTCTCTCTTCTTCTCTTATGTTCCACGTTTCTGCCCCATACAGTGCTGTTGGCACAATCACTCCTTCATACAGTCTCCTCTTAGCATCCATTCCCAAATGTCTATTCCTCATTACACTCTTTAAACCACCAAGGCATTTACTTGCTTCTCTCAATCTACATTCTACCTCCACCTTCACTCCACCTTTTCCTGCCACATTTGCACCCAAGTATCTAAAACTATCCACTTCCTCCAGTCGCTCCCCCTTAATGCTCACTTCCAGTCTACTGCCACTTTCACCCCTTGTACATCTCATCACCTTACTTTTACCCACATTTATCTTTAGCTTTCTTCTATCACATACTCTCCAAACTCTGCCACCAACTTCCTCAATCCCTCCTCCGATCCTGCCACAAGCACAGTGTCGTCCGCAAACTACAGCTGGCTCACCTCCCACTTTTCTCCATTTTCTTTAACCATCTCTAATCCCTGACCCACCACCCTTGCATTTACCTCTCGCACCACCCCATCCATGTATAAGTTGAACAGCCAGGGTGACATATAACGCATCCTTGACGAAGTCCCACCTTTACCTCAAACCACTCACTCTCTCCATTTCTAATCCTGACACAAGCTCTACTACTCTCATAAAAAAATTGAAATTAAATCAATTTAAATATAGATATGAACATTTGATGATTATATGTCTAGTTCATGAATGTGGATCTTTGGAGGGAGAATGAAAAATACAAAAGTAAAAAATTATTAGTTTGCTAGCTTGGGTCTACGGTAGCTAGGTCACGTCCATGCCAATCTTTCGATGATCGTACATCACAAGGTCTTGATGCATAGATCTTGGTACAACATGGAGCGATTTCTAGTGAAGCGAGTGAAGATGGTTTGCCCTCAGATTCAGTCTTTTCAGAATCGAGGGAGAGTGTTTTGACGGCAGGAACCGCTTCTGGACCAGCAAAGCCTAATTCAAAATCTACGGGCAAGGGCCAAGGAAAACGAAAACCAGTAAAGCATGAATCTACTACACGCTCGTGGAACCTAGATTGGCTTGAAGTGGATCAGGGCAGTGATGGTACTCTAACGGTGTATTGCAAGGCTTGTCGTGCATTCCCACCCTCATGCACATGAATAATGAGTTAGCCTTCCAATAGTTGGAAGGAAATCGAACCTGCAAAACATGGCTCTGGAAGTATCAAAAATGGCTCTGGTAACTAAAAAAAAATGGCTCTGGTGAAAAAAAAAAGGCTAAAAAAAAAAAAAGAAAAGAAAAAAAATCCCTGACCATGGGTCTTCTGCAAGAGAGACCAGGGCCAATGGACTGATTGATTGATCTCAATTATAGATGCAGCTAGAAAAAAGTACTTTTTTTATATATAAAAAAAAAATCGACAAAAAAAACATGGACATTTTCGTTTTTTATATATATTTTTTGTTTTACGCAGCTCCTGCTACTTATCCACCACTACTACAACCACAGCCATCAACCATCAGGGATTTTGCTGCTTCAAGCAACAACATCCCTACTTTCCAGCTTGAGTCGGATGATACAGAAAGGGAATATTGTGAGGGCTCAATTGATGAACGGCCCAGCCCTGGCGGCCGGCCGTCCGGCCCCAGATATTAATTAAGGGCCTCATCTGATATAAAGGAGCCTGAAGAGGAACAGCAGGACTTGGATTGATGGAGTCAGAAGTTCAGAGCCCACTATGTCTACAATGTCTGAGTCTGATGCCTGCTCTTAGGGAACTTCCCCTCCCCACCTCCCCCTCCAGGGGATGGCCATGACAGATGGAAGGCTCCATTTGCTCCTATCCTTCCTTCCTTCCTTCCTTGCACTCTCTCTCTTCTTGATTTTTCCTTCCAGGCCCATAGACCATGATTGATTTGTGCATACCACCTTATTGTATATCCTATTTCATTTTTATGTTTAACCATTCATGACAAGGAAGTTTGGAGCGTTTAATCTTTCAAGATTATACTAAGAGTAAATTTTGTAAGGTAGCATATTGGCCCCCCATATGCATGCAGCATCTGAGTCCTGACTATGCATGCAGCATCTGAGTCCTGACTATAAAGGTCAGTTACTTGTTTATTTTTATACTGTGTCTGATGTCTCTTTGGATAAGGTAGATATGCATATGTGGAGGGATGAATCAAGTACTTACACCTGTTTTCATATACTTGATATATAATATCTGAACAAATTTGGACGTGTAAAAAATAAAATAAAATGAATTATATTTTTTTTAATAAAACTTGCTATTAGAAAAAAAAGTTTTTTTGTATCACTAATCTCAATACAATGTACACACGACGCCCATCAATGTGGAATTCATGAGAGTAATTTCAAAGCAACGAACAAGTAAAGGTAATATATTATCATTTGAATGGGGCCAAATCAATTTTCAACACCCCCTAAAGAAACAAAAATCATTTAAAAGAAATTATTTTCGACACAAAATGCGGAACTGTTACATCTACGAGTATGCAGTTGTGGAACAGCGTGTATGGGGGGGCGGGGCGAGGGGTGTGTGTGTCACCTTTACATGCAGCCTTTAGTTTGATTTTCTTTATTATTTTTTTTAACATTTGTAAGAAGCAGAACAAAACTGAGATGGGCTGCAGGGCATGTGGCGCGTATGGAGGACCATAGAACTCCAAAAACGAGTTATGATGGGTAGAATGCCTGGAAAGAAGAATTATATTGAACATATACATATCCATCACTATGTAATGAATTAGTCAAAACTTACAAGAATGTTAAAATGGATCTTGTATCATTACTTTTCATTTATTTGACAAACTGTTTGTCAAACATTTCCACGGTCTGACATCACTTCAAACACGTTTGACGAATCGTTTGACTTTCACACGGTCAAATGTCACTTCAAACACGTTTGTCAAACGTGTTTGACAAACCGTTTGACTAAACGTGACGACTAAACGTATCGACGTGAAATGTTTGTGTACAAATCGACATGTCGAAGAGAGATATTCACGTATAAAGGACCATTCACACGGTCAAACGGTTTGTCAAACATTCCCACGGTAAATCATAACTTCAAACACGTTTGACAAACCGTTAGACAACCATTCACACGGTCAAACATCACTTCATACACGTTTGACAAACATGTTTGCCCGAAAATAATCAACGACGTTGCTATATGAAGGATATCTTTCTACAATGTTTTTTTTTTTTTTATCCGTTCAGAAGAGTCACGATATTTCTTTCTTTGTGGTTGAAATGAAGTAGCAGCCAAGTATTGATCGATTTTGACTTCATTATAGTTTTGTTCTTTCTTCAGGCAGTCGAAAAACTTCCAAATATTAGGGCGGTGTCCAGCAACCTGTCTCAAATGTCCTATGCCATAGTTTTAAGTACTAATTTGTCATTTTTGATAGTTCTGTCATTAAAGAATTTGAACTATATGAAAAGAAATTCGACCTTGCTTTTGTAGTATCCTAGATAAAGGCTATGAAAGTAACTATTTCATTATCAAAGGTAAAGTGTGCTAAATCAAGGAACAAAACTATAATGAAGTCAAAGTCGATCAATACTTGGCTGGTAGTACTTCATCTCGACTACAAAGAAAGAAATATCGTGACTCTTCTGAACGGGTAAAAAAAGACATTGTAGAAATTAGATATCCTTCATACAGCAATGTCGTTGATTATTTGCTGGCAATAGCCCATAACCTAGCTTTATAATTTTAAGTAAACCAATTTATAGTTCTGAGTTTAGTTTAAACTGATTTGTCATTTTCAATAGTTCTGTCAGTAATTTTTTTTTAAATATTCTTGATAATAACTACGAAAAGAAATTCTTCATCCTGAATAAAAGTTATGAAAGTAATTATTTCATTATCATAGGTAAAAGTATGCTAAATCAAGGATGAAAACACAACCTAGTTATATATTTTAAATTAGAATATCTTAATTTTTCGATGAATTGTGTGTATCGATGAATTGTTGTCGGTGAATTCGCCGGATCTCAAAATATATATAATTATTTTCATTATTTTATATTTCTTATCGTTAAGGAAATTTTCGTAACAAATAGTCTGATCTTAATAATTGTCGTCAAACTTGCGTAGCATCTAGGTGCAAACTTGCAAATCCAATATGGCTGACCACCAGGAGGGTTATCAATCACACTGGGCTATTTTTCCTCCGACATCCTCCTACCTCCAACCTCCAACATTTGAATACAACTAGAATATGACTTCGCTTATTACAGAAACCTAGACACCCCAAGCACAATTCAACGGTATGTCTAACATCCGTATCTAGATTTACACAATTTCGTAGTTCATCCTTCATCTTTGGTAGATGTAACGGAAATATCATTTGAAAATTTGAATTTTGTAACCAACGTCGTTTTTGACTCGAACAAACTCTCAACGGTCGTCGACGCCCAGTGGGATAAGAACATAAGAACAAAGGAGATTGCAAGAGGCCATGTGGCCTACAATATTCAGTTCCATGTCCATTACCACTTGTCATCCCCGTGCATAAAGTTGTCTAAACCGTTTCTTGAAAAAACTTAATCTAAATTTGTCCAGTTTAAATCCATAACTGCGAGTCCTGACCTGTTGTCTTGATATAATGACCTTGCCTGTGTCGAATCCATGACAGAGTCCCATAAGATCATAATCCCATTGGTAAAAATCCCACGCCAATTAACCTAGGCCTATATTAATTAATGAGTTTATCAAATGAAATTATAGTTTAACATGTAGTGTTTATTAATATTATCAACATCCTGGAATATTATGTGTGGGATTATGAGCAATGGGATAATATTGACTATGACATTTTGATTCGTGGGATTTTGATATATGGTTACAAATTTTAATTGTTCAAATTTCCAAACAACAAATTATCTTTCCGTCATATGCTGTTGAATATGTCCCTGGAGACGTCTAGATGTCTGCAACGGAAGTCATATTGTCGTTATTCAAATGGAGGTTGGAGGTATGAGTACATTTGCTATTGTGTTTGCGAATTTTGATGATTAACATTATATCATCTTGATACTTGGTATCTTTATAATTACTTTTGTCGATTAATTTGCAATATTAGGTTCTTTAAGGAAGAAGGAATGAAATGAAGACATTGTATTTGATGTAGATACTTTGCAGTAAATGAAATGCGCCAAAAAGAGTGAGTTTGGACAAGAAATATTTACATTTTGGTGGAAATATGTTGTTGTCAGAAATATAATCTATGTGCAACAACTGCTTAATCATACAACTGTGCTCATGCATAGTTGACAAAAAGACTAATTTTTAGATTCTCACATTGGGAAAGACGTCATTAATCCCACAATGCACCGCGCTCCATTGCCGTCATTATTTTCATGACGTCGATAGAAAACGCTATTTTTGTATATATACATTTTAAGTTTCCTGATTATCTCCATCGAGTTTTTGGTCCTCAAAATACAGAAATATGTTTTCATCGCCTAAAGTCAAGGAAAAAGTTGCCTACGCGCGATGACCAACACAAGGACTGAAAAATCTTCCCGCACTCTGATGCCGACGTTATGACGTCACGTCGCATCAAAATCCATCATATTTTCTATATTTTTATAACATCTTTCTCTCCACGTGTTTAGAAAATTTCTCAGAATGTTTCGTTCAACACAATTGTCAAAATTCATCGTCTTTTAACGTTTCTTTCTACGTGTATTTAAAGATTTTCTCAGAGTGTTTCGCTCAGTTTTAATAAGAACACAATTGTCAAAATTCATCGTCTTTTCTTTATTCTTAAAACATTTTTCTCTACACGGCTTTCTCAGAATGTTTCGTTCGGTGTTACGTAAGGCCACGTGCTGACCTGAAAATTTCGCCCCTTGACATCTGGATTTCCCTTTCACGTCGTCTTAAACTAGGCAAAAACACCGTCGATTTCCATCTTCACACTAGGCAAAAATACAGTCGGTTTCCATCTTCACATTTGGCCAAAATACCGTCGATTTACATCTTCACACAAGGCACATATGCCGTCGATTTACTCCTTCACACAGGGCAAAAATGCCGTCAATTTCTATCTACACAAGTAGGCAAAAATACCGTCGATTTCCATCTTTACACTAGGCAAAACTGCCGTCGATTTCCATCTTCACACTAAGCAAAAATGCCGTCGATTTCTCCTTCACAGAGGGCATCAATGCCGTCGATTTTCATCTTCACACAAGGCAAAAATACCGTATAATTCCTCCTTCACACTAGGCAAAAACAACGTTGATTTTCTCCACACAGGACAAAACTGACGTCGATTTACATCTTTACACTAAGCAAAAATACCGTCGATTTTCTCCTTCACACAGGACAAAAAAACCGTCGATTTTCATCTTCACACTCGGCAAAAATACCGTCGATTACCGCCCTCACACTAGGCAAACATACCGTCGATTTCCATCTTCACACTAGGCAAAACTGCCGTCGATTTTCATCTTCACACTCAGAAAAATACCGTCGATTTTCTCCTTCACACAGGACAAAAATGCCGTCGATTTTCATCTTCACACAAGGCAAAAATACCGTCGATTTCCTCCTTCAAACTAGGCAAACCTACCGTCGATTTCCATCTTCACACTAAGCATAACTGCAGTAGATTTCCATCTTCACACTAAGCAAAAATACCGTCGATTTTGTCCATCACACAGGACAAAAATGCCATCGATTTTCATCTTCACACTCGACAAAAATACCGTCGATTTCCTCCTTCACACTAGGCAAAACTGCCGTCGATTTCCATCTTCACACTATGCAAAAATGCCGTCGATTTCCATCTTCACACTAAGCAAAAATACCTTCGATTTTCATCTTCACATTAGGCAACAATATTTGGTTTGACCGTGTGAATGCATTTTCGACCGCGTTTGACGAACCGCTTGCCAGACTTGGTTTGACCGTGTGAATGCATTTTCGACCGCGTTTGACGAACCGCTTGCCAGACCTGGTTTAACCGTGTGAATGCATTTCCGACCGCGATTGACGAACCGCTTGCCAGACCTGGTTTGACCGTGTGAATGCATTTTCGACCGCGTTTGACGAACCGCTTGCCAGACCTGGTTTGACCGTGTGAATGCATATTCGACCGCGTTTGACAAACCGCTTGTCAGACCTGGTTTGACCGTGTGAATGCATTTTCGACCGCGTTTGACGAACCGCTTGCCAGACCTGGTTTGACCGTGTGAATGCATTTTCGACCGCGTTTGACGAACCGCTTGCCAGACCTGGTATGACCGTGTAAATGCATTTTCGACCGCGTTTGACGAACCGCTTGCCAGACCTGGTTTGACCGTGTGAATGCATTTTCGACCGCGTTTGACGAGCCTCTTGCCAGACCTGGTTTGACCGTGTGAATGCATTTTCGACCGCGTTTGACGAACCGCTTGCCAGACCTGGTTTGACCGTGTGAATGCATTTTCGACCGCGTTTGACGAACCGCTTGCCAGACCTGGTTTGACCGTGTGAATGCATTTTCGACCGCGTTAGACGAACCGCTTGCCAGACCTGGTTTGACCGTGTGAATGCATTTTCGACCGCGTTTGACGAACCGCTTGCCAGACCTGGTTTGACCGTGTGAATACATTTTCGACCGCGTTTGACGAACCGCTTGCCAGACCTGGTTTGACCGTGTGAATGCATTTTCGACCGCGTTTGACGAACCGCTTGCCAGAC
>NW_027467753.1:655900-665900 GCF_046742065.1 Oratosquilla oratoria | reverse complement strand
GACACTAACAGCCTTTATCGCAATTTTCGCATTTTTTACAGACTTCTATATCCCCTTTAACAGCAGCCTTGCAAACTTTCAGCCTTTATTGCAATTTTCGCATTTTTTACAGCCTTCTATATCCACTTTAAAAGCAGCCTTGCAAACTTTCAGAAGCCTTAATCTCCCACGTTACAGCCTTTCACGGCCCTTTTAAAGACCCCTTACAGCTACATCATAGCCTTTTAAACCTCTTTATCATACCTTTAACAGCCTTCTGCAGCCCTTTCACAGCCTTTTATGGGCCTTAAGGACTCCATTCACACACACCCTACTGTCCCCTTAAAGTCACCCTGCAACCTCTTTACAGCCAAAGCCTCATTGCCGGCAGCCAACAGCCACGTTACAACCTTCTTGAGCTTTCATCACAGATCTTTTACAGCCAAAGCCCATAGTCTCATTACCGGCGCTCAACAGCCACGAAGCCCTCTTACGGTTCCATCACAGACCCTTTACAGCCACCTCACAATCCCTTAGTTTCCATCTCAACTTTCTGATCATCTCCACAGTTCCTCTTACAAGTTTTCATAAAACCTTCAAGTCCTCTTCACAGCCCCCTTACGGCCACCTAACAGCCCCTTTACAGCCATCACTCAGTCTCCATCATAACTTTGTGGCTCATAGACCTCGGAAGCCCACCTTCAAACTCCCCTACTTCCCCCTCCCCACGGATTAAAGGAGTGCGTCCCTCCGTCTGGTACTTGAGTCTAAGAAAGCCAAAAACCCTTGCAGACGAATTTAGACCGCACGAGACACAAGGATCAGATGCGTTTTATTCGACGAAATCCTTCTATCAACTGCTCCAGCGGATTTTCGGGAAGGGGAGGCAGGGGGAGGAGTTGAGGGATTTAGCAGTCCGCGGAGCCGGGGATTATAATGGTATCAATAATATACGTTCTGTTTGAGAGATCTGGTGCGCAGGATCGGGGATTAACTGGACAATAGTGAAGACTCGGTTTGAAGATGAATATGATGCAGTTCCAGAGTCACTAGCTTGTCGTATATTAAGGCACCGAGGGAGCTTTTTGCCCCGGGAAGGAGTTTCTCTTGGCTGAATAAAACGGTCTGGTGGAAAGGTTCAAGTATGAAAACACAACGAAAGGATTCTTTAGGTATCCTTCCGCTGCGGAAGGAATTTTCTTTGATAGAATAAAGTCGTTTAGTGGTACACTGTTAAAGACAATCCGTAAAATTTACGGGAAAAGTGCCAGGAAAATGTTTCTGGAAATCTTCTATAAAACAAAATTTACGATTTCCATGTAAATATGTTAAAGCACTTAGGGGATTACAAAATATTGTTTGTACTGTAACTTATCATAACTTTGTACATAGCCTAACAAGCAAGGACAGAAAAAAGAAATCCGTGCATAATTTTACAGGTGAAACTAATGTAATTTGAAACATAGTACTTTCTATAAGGAAATAAGGAAAAAGCATGTAGAAAATTCATTTTTTACACTGTAGAGTAATTGTATAAGCGTCGTATAAGCAGTTAAAAGATTATGGATTTTTTTTTTTTTTTTTTTTTTTTTCTACCGGAGGTGGTTTTCTTTAACTGAATGAAATCGCCTGGCATCAGATAGGATAATGATATAAGCCGTAAGACGAGGCATAAGGTTTTTTCTTATTCTCAGGTGAATAAGTCGTCTTATGATAGCCAACATTATATTAGACGACGACAGAGAGACGGTGTGGACTGGCCCTAGCGTGTTAAGCCTGGTCCACACTTGTTGCATTTCCACGTATCGTATCATCTTTGCGTATCCGCCTGCTGTATACGGATACGCAACAAGTGGGTACAATACCTTGTTGCACCGTATCGTATCACTAGGTGGTACGCAAAGATGATACGATACGTGGAAATCCAACAAGTGTGGACCCGGCTTTTGTGAAGCAACGCGCTTTCTGGCGTATGTCCCTATTGTTGATGATAGTGACAATCACGAACATTCCTCTGGGAGAGGAAAGCGCTTTCAGGGCTCACCTTAATAGAGTCTCCTGGAACGGGGTGACTCTTGGGATAAAATTGAATCCTGTGAATTTGTGGAAAACCTTGATTAGTTGCTAAAAGACTCCTTTCGAACTTCTTCTCTGCTGTGACAATCCTTTCACGAAGTGCGATGCTTTTGTGACCTACAGTACATTCGCACACGTGTGTGTGTGTGTGTGTGTGTGTGTGTGTGTGTGTGTGTGTGTGTGTGTGTGTGTGTGTGTGTGTGTGTGTGTGTGTGTGTGTGTGTGTGTGTGTGTGTGTGTGTGTGTGTGTGTGTGTGTGTGTGTGTGTGTGTGTGTGTGTGAGTTGTGTGTGTGTGTGTGTGTGTGTGTGTGTGTGTGTGTGTGTGTGTGTGTGTGTGTGTATGTGTGTGTGTGTGTGTATGTGTGTGTGTGTGTGTGGTGTGTGTGTGTATGTGTGTGTGTGGTGTGTGTGTGTGTGTGTGTGTGTGTGTGTGTGTGTGGTGTGTGTGTGTGTGTGAGTGTGTGCGTGTGTGTGTGTGTGTGTGTGTGTGTGTGTGTGTGTGTGTGTGTGTGTGTGTGTGTGTGTGTGTGTGTGTGTGTGTGTGTGTGTGTGTGTGTGTGTGTGTGCGCGTGTGTGCGTATGTGTGCGTGTGTGCGTGCGTATGCGCGCGCGTGTGCGTGTGCCTGTGCGTGTGCGTGTGCGTGTGAATGTGTGCATGTGTGTATGTGTATGTGTATCAGCGGGTGTATGAACGTATATGTAGACGAATGTTATATACTGGATGTTTTATCTCGATTCTAACGTGCAGAATGGTAGGTTGGTTCTGGTCGTGTCTCGAACGACCAACTATCAGCAGGAGCAGCACATAAGGCAAAGGTGAAGCTCCACGGTCGTAGCCAAGTGAAGTGTCTCGCGGCGTGAGCTCTTCACACAGATTTCGAACAGTCCCACATGATCCCGAACATGACAGCGAACAGAGGATTGCATGAAGCATACAGTCGGCAACAAAATCAGCTGTTTCATCTCATCTCCCATTGTAATTTTAGGGTCTGACCCCGGTTCTTTGAGCTCCCCTCCCTATTCTCCCTCTTCCCTCTTCCCCCCTTCCTCCTCCAACCATATCCTCTTCTTCCATATATTTTTTTTCTTTTTCTTTTTTCCTAATGTCCCCTCCATACCCTCTCTTCCCCTCCCCGTCCCCATTCCTTTTCTTCACTCCCTCCTCTCCTGTTTCCATTCTTCCTCTTCTACACGTTTCTTTGTTCCTTTGTTTCTTTCTCCTTTCTCATTGTCCCCTTACCATGATATCTCCCCCCTCTTACCCTCTCCCTTCTATCCCCTCCTCCTCCTCTTTGCTCTTTCTCCTCTCCTATTCTCCCCCTCTCTTTACCTCTTCTCCTTTTCCTCCCTCCCTTTCTACATCCTCCTCTCTCTCTTTCTGTTCTTCCGTTCTCCCCTTTCCCTTTGTCCTCTCCCTCCTCCTACCCTCCCTCTCTATACCGTCCTCCTCCCCTTCTCTTCTCTTCCCCTTCACTTCTCCCCTCTCTTCTCCCTCTCTCTATCCCACCCTTTCTCTTCACTTTCCTCTTCTCCTTCTTTCTTTCTCTCATCTACTCTCCCTTTCCTCCTCCTTCTCTTTCTCTTCCTCTCTTCCTCTTCCTCTTCCCCATGTTGTCTCTTCCCATTTCCTCTTCATCCCCTCCTAATCTCTTCCTATTCCTTCCCCTTTTCCTCCACTGTGTAGCATATCAACTACACACGTCCTGTGTAATCAGCATATTAGGGATTAGTGACACCCCTATGGACCAGAGTCACACTGCACATGTTTTTGTGATTGGAGACTAATTTCCTCTCTAAAATGCTTATTACTTTCGACTTCTGTGATCCCTCCTTCCTCCTACTTTCTGTAAATTCTTTTTGGCACGACATTGGCATGGCAACAAGGGCCGCAAAGGTTGCTGAGGGCAAAACAATACTAAAGATCCCTTCTCTATTCCTTCCTTTCCTATTCTCCCTTCTTCCCTCCTTTCCTTCCGTCCCTCCTCCCTCCTTTCATTCCATCCTTCCTTATCCCTATCTCCTTCTTCCTCCATTCCTCTATCCCTCCCTCCCTTCCTTCCTTCCTTCCTTCCTCCTTCTCTACCTTCCTACCTCCCTTCCTTTTTTTCCTCCTCCTCCTTTCCATCCTCGCTCCCTTCCTCCATCACTCCTTTCCTCCCTCCCCCTTCCTTCCTCCTTCCCTTCTTTCCTCCCTCCCTTCCTTCCTTTCCCCTTCCTTCCTCCCTTCCTTATTTCCTCTCTCCCTTCTTTCCTCCCTCCCACTCCCCCTCCCTCTCTCCCTCGCTCCTTCCCCACTTCCTTTCCTCCCTATTTTTCCTTCCCTCTCCTCCCGTCTCCCATCCCGTCTTCCTCCCTCCCTCCCTCCCTCCACCCCTGCAAATCCTCCAGACGAAATGATTCCATTGTCTTCCAGAGGAAGAATGAAGATGGAAAAGTCATGAGACAAACTTGTGATCAGAGAAGAGAAGAACGTGGGAGGAACGAACCGAGTGAGGAGGACGGAAGTAGAAAGCAACGGAAAATATGGAGGAGGACTAGGAGGAGGAGGAGGAGGAGGAGGAGGAGAAGAAGGACTGGAGGAACAAAAGCGTGCGTAAAAGAAAGAAAATACGAAAATAGGGGCGGCGTATGTAATTAAATGAAAGTGTGCATGTGTGTGTGTATGTGTGTGTGTGTGTTTGTGTGTGTGTGTGTGTGTGTGTGTGTGTGTGTGTGTGTGTGTGTGTGTGTGTGTGTGTGTGTGTGTGTGTGTGTGTGTGTGTGTGTGTGTGTGTGTGTGTGTGTGTGTGTGTGTGTGTGTGTGTGTGTGTGTGTGTGTGTTTATGCCTGTATGCGTACAGGCATACACACACCGGCTATTATTGGTCAATCCCTTTGTTTGTGATATGGTGAAAATGGGACTGAATTTGCCTAAGTTAATGAGAGGGCTCCGCCACAAGTTTAAGAATAATCAAATACTGATCAGTCGAATATTAACATTAACCATGGATATGACAGTAGCTAAGTTTATCCTGAGGCGGTACTCTAGAGAGGTTATGTGTCACGTTAGAAGAGGCATCAAAGAAATTCCTACGAACAGGGAATTGCATTGACTTGTGCTCGTGATGCTTACGGCAAAAACAAAAAGCCATGAGTAACCTGACTTGTTACAATATATACATGTAAGTACAGGAGGTGTAAATGTAGACGAAGGAGAGCTTTAAGTAGGTACTAATGACTGAAGGGGTGGAGGAGGAGAACTAGGAACATTGGTATGTTGTTATGCATTGCTAATACACAAAGAACCAGAGGGACTTCCTTTAGTTACCTGAAAGCCGTCTTGCA
Organism: Oratosquilla oratoria; assembly: GCF_046742065.1. Taxonomy (NCBI): domain Eukaryota; kingdom Metazoa; phylum Arthropoda; class Malacostraca; order Stomatopoda; family Squillidae; genus Oratosquilla; species Oratosquilla oratoria. Next base: position 660,520 of record NW_027467753.1, on the reverse strand, counting down.
AAAGACAATAGGGACTCCTCCGTTTTATAGCTGAAAGAAGATGCTGGTCTCCTCGCAAAAAGTGCCAGTAATAGTATATAAAAAAGAAATTCCAAAATAATGCTAAACCTATCCAAAATTATAACATACTGATCTACCCAATCTGATTGAAACATTGGCTCAAAGGTATCGAAAGCAATCTTGCTGGCCTGGGCCTGAGCACGCTTATAGTTAAGAGTGCCCAATTGGGATATAAGGACATCAGCTAACTGGGAGCATCATTGAAAATTAACACCTACTGGGGTATCAGAAAAGATTTTGAGGAAATTAGCTCTAAAAGTATCATAATTATAGTTCAATGCTTTAGGGTCGAGACATGAGGCCGACATCATATCAGCTTCCAGTGAGTTAGGCGCAAGTTGAGATCTCACGAATGAGATTTTCTCAGACCCCGTTGTCACATTAGTATTATCTATACTATCTTTGTACTGGCGAATAAAATCTGCAGCCTTTTACTGGAGATTTTGACCCGAAAATTTAACTATGGAAGGATCCTGATGCAAAAGGGTAAATGTATGAGCCATCTTCTGATGGATGTTAGGATCAATAAATGAAGTCAATTTGGACTTGGACATATTTAAAGTAGTGCAAAATAAATGTAATTCACTCCTAAGTAGTATCATAACAAAAACAACAAGAAATTATTAATATATACATTAATTAATGCGACCGCTTAGAAAAACATTTGCCTCATTAAGGAAAATTTGGGCCAGCGACCGAAGTCACTCTTGCCTGAAAAAGTCTACAAGTAATAACACCAATTTTCTATGACTCACAATAATGGAAAAAGGTACCGCAAGGGGTAATCATACAAATACAAATTAAAGCAAAATGGCCAAACGTGATCTAGCAAAGATGGCCGCCTAACTATGATGTAGACAACATGATGTAAACAAATGGCAGCCTGGCCAGAGAAATGAACTATTATTCAATTATCACAATAGAATTACATAACACAATTTGACATGCATGCATAACTAACAAAAAAAATTAACACAAGATTGAACACTAGTGAACAATGCGGTCACTGTGACAAGGCAGCGTACTGAAACCGGCAATCCGGAGGCAATCTGCATAGAGGTAATCTTTTCATTATTTTTCCCATCCAGGCCTCCAGATGAATCACTACATACACAGTAATAGTGGTCGAACGTCTGATTAATACAGATGACGAAGATATCCAAAAATCCAGGCAAGTTGCCAAGCCGGAGACCACATGTGATGAAGAAAAAAAGCACATGGAGCCCACCTAGAATACACTGTTCATATATAATTCCCAAAGTCACTATAATTAATTACCTGACTAAAAAAAAGAGGGGGGGAAGAAAAAAAAACACACACACACTAAAGTTCTTATCACTCGAGAATCGTCCACCGTATAAAATCGTTCAAAATAAGCAAATTGACTTTACCGCGTGCAACCACAACGTAGTGGGGTAGCAAACAAAAGTCTCATTACATGTAAGAAAATAAATTAATTTGAAATCACCATTGCACTGCAATCAAGAAATGCATGCCTACAGTTTGGAGGCAAAGTACAAACTGGACGCTAAGCCATGCTTCGCGGGAAACATACATAGTTCGCTTGGTTCTCCTTACAAAAAGTACACGGATTGTAATAAATTAATACAATTTAGTAAAATTAATGTCCAACAAAATCTATGATAATTATGTAATGGGAAAACACAAACATAATTGAACAATTCGCAAGTATAATACACAACAATAACTGTACGATGCTACAACACAGTACTTAGATATAATATATACAATGGTACGATACCATCACAATGTGTTGTTTTGAATGGAAAATGATCAGGCTGTTATTGTGTATCAAGTGGAGTGTCTCAGGGCTCAGTGCTAGGTCCTGTATTCTTTCTGATATATAGTAATGACCTGGATGAAAATATAAAATGTAAAATATCAAAAATCGCGGATGATACCAGAATTGCAAATAAAATTATATCCATGACACAACAACAAGAGTTACAAAATCACTTGAATACTTTATCATCTGAATGGGTGAAAATTCCCAGATGTTTTTCAATATAGATAAATGTAAAATACTTCATACTGGTAATGGTAAAGTCCAGGCCAACTACACGATGAATGCTTTACAATTAGCAAGTGTAGAACAAGAGAAAGACCTTGATTTTATGATATCAAATGATCTCAAACCAAGCAAGCAGTGTTCGGAGGTCATTAAAATTGCAAATAAGCTAACTGGATTTATAGGTAAAGATTTTGTTTTTAGAACGGAAGAAATTATTCTTAACCTTTACAATGCCCTAGTCAGACCTAACCTAGAGTACTGTGCACAGTGATGGCCTCCATATTACAAGAAGGATAAACAGAAGTTAGAAAGAGTGCAGCGTAGAGTAACGGAGTTCATCCCTAGGTTGCGGAACAAGCCGAACGAAGAGCGCTTAAAAGAACTAAAATGATTTAGTCTCCCGAAACGAAGAATGAGGGGTGATCTAATTGAAGTCTTCAAAATTATCAAAGGAATTGAAAACATGGATGGGAAAAAATGTTTCAAGATTGACACCTCCAAAGTAACTAGGAATAATGGATCCAAGATTGTAGGAAAACGATTTCAAATAGATATGACAAAATACTCCTTCTTCAATCGCGTTGTTAATATATGGAATGGTCTACCATCTAACGTCATCGTCTGTCCCACTGCAGAATTATTAAAAAAACGTCTCGACATTTACTCAGCTACAAATCCCCGACAAGAATTATTTACTTCTAAATAGGTAAAAAAAAAAAAAAAAAAAAAAAAAGTAGTAGTTTAAGTACCGGAACAGTCTTGTAAGGGCCAATAGGCCTATTGCTGTTCGTTTGTCCATGTAACTCCATGTAACTCTTTTTTTCCCACCACCTCCTCCTCCTCCTCCTCCTCCTCCTCCTCCCCCTCTTCCTGTTCCACCTTCCCTCCCCTGTTCCCTCTCCTCTCTTTTTCCTCCTCCTCCCACTCCTCTTCTTCCATTCCTCCATTCTTCATTCCTCCTCCTCTTCCATACCTTCCTTCCTCTTCTTCTTCCTCCTCTTCTTCCTTTTCCTCATATTTTTCTTTTCCTCCATCCATTTCCTCTTCCTATTCCTCTTTCTCTTCCCTTCCTCCTCCTCGTCCTTCTACATCTTCTTCTCCACCTTTCTTCCTTCTCCTCACCTCCTCCTCCTCACCTCCTCCTCCTCGCCTCCTCCTCATCATTCCTTTTACCCCTACTCCTTCGCTTCCACCTCCCCCACCTCCTCCTCCTCCTCCTCCTCCCCATCGTCCTCCTCCCCTTCGTCTTCCTCCCCTTGTTCTTCCTCTCCTTCCTCTTCATCCCCATCCTCACCACTCCTCTCCTCGCTATCCCCCCTCTTCCTCCTCCTCCTCTTTCTCCTCCTCTTGCTTCTCTCCTTCCTCCTCTTCCTTCTTCCCATCCTCCTTTTGTTCCTCCTCCTCCTCCTCCTAACCCTCCTCCTACCCCTCCTTCCCTTTGCATACATCTCACTTTAATAATTTCCCTTCAGAAACGGAGCCACAAGGAGGCCCCAAGGAGTGTCATCACCAATGCTTCATTTCCCGTCCTTCGCCACTCCTCCCCGCAACAGGAACGAGTCCAGACCAACAGTTAAATCCATTCTAATCGCAGCCATCGACCAAGCCATCCCAAATTGATATGGTGCAGAGCATGGCCGAATAATTGTGCAATATTTCAGAGGAGGAAGGACGCGGGCATATGTCGGCTGGACCGGGCATGTGTGTTGGCCCCTCCCGACCAGACCAATTCTTCGTGTGAATAGGCGGGGAGAGGTTAAGCTCTTGGCCAAATATGCCCCGCGCGGCCCCCAGTTGTCCTCGCTCAACGGTAGTTCCGCGACGGGGCTGGGGATGAATTGGGGCTAAGGATAGGGCTAGGAACGGGGCGAAGGCTAGAGTTAGGGTTAAGGTTAGGGTTAAGGCAAGTGCTAGGGCTTGGACCAGGACCAGGGCTAGGGCTTAAGCTAAGGCTAGAACTAAGGTTAGGATGGTTTTAAGATTTGTCTCAGAGGGAAGTTGTAACTAGAATTACTACTAAAGCTATGTTCAGGGCTAAGAATGGGGTAAGGATTAGGATTAGCGGTTGTGTTAGGGCTTTTTCTAAAGGATGGAGACTCGTGCTAAGAATAAAGCGAGGGCTAGGAATAAGACTTGGGCTGGGCTAGAGCTACTGCTAGAGGCTAGGGCTAAGGTCAGAGGTTGAAGCCTTTGCTAGGGGGTGAAATTAGGGTCAGAGCTAGGAATGAGGCTAGGGCTGGGGTTTCTACTAAGGATAGGGCTTCTGCTAGACCTGAAACGAGAGATAGGATAGGATGGGAAGACTTTTGTAAATAGGATAGGGTTAGTGACGTCGAGGGTTCCTACTAGGGCTAATAGTGGGGAATAATAGAGACGAGGGTTAGGGCTAGGGATTCTTTTAAGATTAAGGCTATAATGGTTTATGGCGGGAGTAAGGCTGAAACTAGTATACTCAGCACTTGGTTATCGATATATCGTAGCCGTGAATCGGCGATTCTGTGGGGCTATGGCCAGTGGGGCTACTCATA
>NW_027467753.1:645900-653400 GCF_046742065.1 Oratosquilla oratoria | reverse complement strand
ACCTCCAAAAGAAGGAGGGTTGAATTGGTCAAGTAAAGACGTCCTACCATCCCACTCCCACGAGGTGGGAAGTGAGAAACCCCTGGTAGGGCAAGCCCTGTCAGTTGTGACAAGCCGTCTTTTTTTTTTTTTTTTTTTTTTTTTTTTTTTTTTTTTTTTTTTTTTTTTTTTTTTTTTTTTTTTTTTTTTTTTTTGTCACCTCTCCGCCTGGCCAAGGCTGTCTGGAGCCAGCGTGACAAAGCCTGCAAAGACAAAGTACCGGGAATCGAGTTCAAGACCACTTGCTTATGAGTCTGACAGGGTATCCACTGAACTACCACGTTTGCTCTAAATAGTTCGAAGCGAGGAAAGGCACCTGGGGGCGATGGCATTTAGATCTTCTGAAAGACATGGGGAAAGATTCACTGTAGAGCTCAATTATACCCAGTGTATACTGAATGAAAATGTTGCTAAATCATAATGCTTTACAAAAAAGGAGGCCTGAAAGACTTTAGCAATTATCGACCTTTTGTTTGTTACTATATGTATTGACTAAATAAGATTTTGAATATAAACCACCCAGGAGAATAAACGGATACTACTCCGCTTTAAATAATCTACAGAACACATCAATCGAAAAAACAAAAGAGGACGATACACTTTCGCGTCATGTAAATGAAAAAAAATCGGAAGAACAAACGATAGTACTAGATTCTATGCACACGCAGGATGCAAATGAATATTTAATAAGAGTTCCATATAACATTTACGCAAAAAAGTACAGCTGTAATTCAATTACATAAAGATGGTGAGGAGTCAAGAGCCGTCATCTTTGCCCTATGCGCTTCTTGGACTATTACGACAGTCACTGCTGGGAATCTGGGAGGAGTGGAGGATTTGAACCCATAACTATGTGAACGCAAGACCCACACGCTTCCGATCAATCAACCAAATAAAATAAAAAAAAATCAAGATTGATAGAGGAGTACAAGACAATACAATTTCACCCAAGATAAGACTGAATGACCCACTGTCGGGGAATGAGATAAGATGGACAGAAATTCTGTATATTTCGACCACTATCTGTGGTCCTCTTCAGCAGAATGAAGAGGACCCAAGATAAACTGAATGACCCACTGTTGGAGAATGAGATAAGATGGACAGAAATTCTGTATATTTCGACCACTATCTGTGGTCCTCTTCATTCTGCTGAAGAGAACCACAGATAGTGGTCGAAATATACAGAATTTCTGTCCATCTTATCTCATTCTCCGACAGTGGATCATTCAGTCTTATTTTACAAATGTTGTATGACATTAACCTTCCTAATTCACCCAAGATATTCACGCCCTCTGACTTGAAATGAATTTCAGACAATTGAGTTAGGAAGCGAGAGGTTTGAATATTAGATTAGAATATCTTAATCACTTGAGATTTAAGGATGATATTCTTCTTTTATCATAAGAAGCAGAAGATTTGCAATCTATGTTAGATGATCGAAGGAAGGTATCAAAGTATGAAAGTTAATAAAAGTGAAACACAGTTAATGTTCAACTCAAAATTTCAAAGTAAACCAACTATAACCAATATTGAAAAAATCTAAGTTGAAGTTTTGTGTGTGTGTGTGTGTGTGTGTGTGTGTGTGTGTGTGTGTGTGTGTGTGTGTGTGTGTGTGTGTGTGTGTGTGTGTGTGTGTGTGTGTGTGTGTGTGTGTGTGTGTGTGTGTGTGTGTGTGTGTGTGTGTGTGTGTGTGTGTGTATGTGTGTGTGTGTGTGCGTGCGCGCGTGTGTACAATATGCAAACACTAGTTAAAGGTAGAAGAAATAATATAAAAAGACGGAACACAGTTGGTTGGAAAAGTGTTTTAAAAATATACAAACACATGAGGGGCTCTCTACGTCCAAAATATGAAACGAAAAGATTACATCTATCATAACAAATATGATCTACGGATTAGAAAATTGAAAGTTAACAAAGGCTAGGACGCGCGCAGATAGAAATAGAGATCAGTGATTGAAATAATATTCAATAACAAGAAAAGGACAATTTAGGTAGAAAAGAGGACGGGAACGAAATACGTCATTCAGTCGGTAAAAGAGTGGGAACACAAAATAATGAGCAAGGTAAGTAGCCAGAAAGGATAATGGTAGATAAGGCAAATGTATTACTGATGGAGTGAGACCATCAATAAGGTGGGGAGACTAGATACAGAACAACTATATGAATAGGTGGCTTGTCAGCAGTTGGCGCTCTAGTCCAACAAATTGGAAAGGGCACTCTTCATGAATCGACTTCTTATGCCCCATTCATTGATTATAATTATTTAATTCATATGTATGTGGGGGTGTATATAATGAGTGTGTGTGTGTGTGTGTGTGTGTGTGTGTGTGTGTGTGTGTGTGTGTGTGTGTGTGTGTGTGTGTGTGTGTGTGTGTGTGTGTGTGTGTGTGTGTGTGTGTTTCTGTGCGTGTGTGTATTTATCTATGTGTTTATACGTGCGTGTGTGTTTATGTGTTTGTTTGTTTTTTTGTGTGTGTGTGTTTGTGTGTGTGTGTGTGTGTGTGTGTGTGTGTGTGTGTGTGTGTGTGTGTGTGTGTGTGTGTGTGTATGTTGTGTGTGCTGTGGTGTGTGTGTGTGAGGTGTGTGTGGGTGTGCGTGCGGTGCGTGGTGTGTGAGTGGTGTGTGGTGTGTGTGTGTGTGTTGTGTTGTAGGTGTGTGTGTGTTTGTGTGTCCCGTGTCCGTGTGTAGTGTGTGGGTGTGTGTGTGTGATGTGTGTGTGTGGTGTGTGGTGATGTGTGGTGTGTGTGAGTGTGTTATGGTGTGTGTGTGTGTTTGTGTGTGATGTTTGGTTGGTGAGAGCGTATACTTGTCTAACCCAAAATCACTATATCTCAGAGTATGGGCTGTGTGTTGGTGTTGTGTGTGTGGGGTGTGTTTGTAGTGTGTGTGTGTGTGTGTGAGTGTTGTGTGTGTGTGAGTGTGTGTGTGATGTGGTGTGTGTGTGTGTATTCCACTTGTCCATTAATTCACTTGGTCTTTTTGGATCACGTGTTCGACTCGGATGATCGACAGGCTATTTCCCGTCCTGGAAGAGAAGCTCAGAGCTCTGTAGGAACCGATCTTGGGTAATGTCTATGACCTTCTCACCCACCACACACACCCAACTCCCCGCCCACGAGAGGTCAGAGTAACGGACCCTGAAGCACAGCTGTAACCGAAATTAATTTCGGCCCTGGGCAGGATTCGAACCAAGCACGTACGCGCACTCCACCATGCTCAGTAGTGCCTGTTCGTTATTCTATCCAACTGCGCCACCTGTGTGTGTGTGTTGTGATTGTGTGGTGTGTGTGTGTGGTGTGGTGTGTGTGTGTGGGTGTGTGAGTGAGTTTGTGTGTGTGTGTGTGTGTTGTGAGTTTGCGTTTGGTGTGTGTGTTTGTGTTGTGGTGGTGTTGTGTAGGTGTGTTGTGTGTGTGTTGTGTGGTGTGTGGTGGTGTGTGTGTGGGGTGTGTTGTGTGTGGATGTGTGTGGTTTGTGTGTGTCGTGTGTGTGTGTGTGGTTGTGTGTGTGTGCGTGTGTGTGTGTGTGTGTGTGTGTGTGTGTGTGTGTGTGTTGTGTGTGTGAGTGTGGTGGTGTTGTGTGTGTTTGTGTGCGTAATAATGATAATAATAATAAATAATTAATAATATTTATAATAATAATAATAATTAATAATAATAATTAAGATTTTTAATATTTTGAATAATAATAAAAATTAATAAAATAATCATAAATAAACCTAATAATAATAATTAATATAGTATATAATAATAATAATAATAATAATGATATAATACTAATAATAATAAAAATTAATAATATTATTTATAATTATATAATAATAATAATAATAATTATTAGAATAATAATAATTAATAATAATAAAAATAATCAATAATAATAATAATAAACAATAATATATAATAATTAATAATAATTAATAATAATAATAACAATAATAAAATAAATAATAATACAAATAATAATAATGATAATTAATAACAAATAATGATAATAATTATAATAATCAATGGAATAATAATAATAGTAATAGATAATAAATTAATAATAATAATAATTAATAATAGTAATAATAATAATAATAATAAAATAATAATAATAAATATAAATAAGAATAATAATAATAATACTTAATAAAATAATAATAATAATAATAATAATATAATATAATAATAGTAATAATAATAATAAAAATCATAATAATAATTAATAAAATAATAAAATAAATAATAAAATAATAATAATAATAATAATAATAATGATAATCAATGATAATAATAATAAGTAAATAATAATAATAATAAATAATAATAATAATAATTATTAATAATAGTGATAATAATAATAGTAATAATAATAATAATAATTATAATGATTATATGAATGATAATTAGTGATAATTAATAATAATAATAAATAATAAAAATTTTAATAAAAATTATTATAATAATACAATAATCAATAATAATAATAATCATAATAATAACTAATAATTAATATAATAAAATAATCATATTAATAATAAATAATAAAAAAAATATAATAATAATAATACTAAAATAATAATTAATAATATTAATAATAATGATAATATTAATTGTAATTAAAATTATTATGATAATGATAATAATTATAAGGTAATAATGATAATAATAATAAATTAATAATGATTATAATGAATAATAATGATAATTAATATAATAATAATAATAATAATCAGATAATAATGAATAAATTAATAACTAATGATAATAAAATCAATAATAAGAATTAATAATAAGATAATAATAATAATAATAATAATAATAATAATAATAATAATAATAATACATAATAATAATAATAATAATCATAATAAGAAAATAATAATAATCAATAATACATAATATTGTTAAAAATAAATAATGAATAATAATAATAATAATATTTATAATAATAATCAATAAAATAATAATAATAAAAAAATAATAATAAAATAATAATAATAATAATAATGATATTAATAATAAAATGATAATAATAATAATTAATAATAATAATAATAATATTAATAAATAATATTAATAATAATGTAAATAAAAATATAATAATAATAATAATAATAATAATAATGAATAATAATAATACATAATATAATAATAATAATAATTATAATAATTAAATAATAAATAATAATAGTAAATAATAATTAATAAGAATAATAATATAATAATAATGAAAATAATAATAGTAATAATCAATAATAATAATTATAAATGATTATAATGATAATAATGTAATACATAATCAATATAATAATTAATAATAACTGAAAATAATAATGAATAATATAATAATAATAAATTAATAATTATTATTTCAATAATAATAATAATAAGAATAATAATATAATAATCAATAAAATAATAATAATTAATAATAAATAATAATAATAATAATATTAACAATAATGATGATAACAATGATAAAAAATGATGATAATGATTAATAATAATGTTATAATGATAATAATTAATAATACTGTAATAATAAATGCATAATAATAATAAAAATAATAATAATAATAGTAATAATAATAATAATAATCTATAATAAGTTTGAATACATAATTAATAATAATAATATTACATAATGTTAATAAAAATATTAATGATAATAATAAATAATAATAATAATAAGAATAATAATAATAAATGATAATAATAATAAATAATAAATAAATAATAATAATAATAATAATAATAATAATAATAATAATAATAATAATAATTAGTAATAATAATAATAATAATGAATAATATAATAATGATAATAAAAATAATAATTAATGATAATGATAATAATAAATAATAATAATAATGTTAATAATAATAATAATAAAAAACAATAATTATAATAATAATAATGATAATAATATTAATAATAATAATGAAAAAATAAAATAAATAAATAAATAATGATGATAATAATAATGATGATGGTAATGATGGTGATGATAATAAAATGATGATGATGATGATGAATGATGATAAATGATGATAATAATGGAATAATAATGATAATTAATGATGATATGATAATAATAATAATAATAATAATAATAATAATAATAATAATAATAATAATAATAATAATAATAATAATAATATAATAATAATAATAATAATAATAATAATAATAATAATAATAATAATATAATTATAATAATAAGAGTAATAATAAAATAATAATGAAATAATAATATAATAATAATAATAATAATAATAATAATAAATAATAATAATGATAATAATAATAATAATAATAATAATAATAATAATTAATAATAATAATAATAATAATAATAATAATAATTAATAATAATAATAATAATAATAATAATAATTAATAATAATAATAATAATAATAATAATAATGATAATATAATAATAATAATATAATAATAATAATAATAATAAATAACATATAATAATAATAATAATAATAATAATAATAATAATATAATAATAAATAATAATAATAATAATAATAATAATAATAATAATAATAATAATAATAATAATACTAATAATAATAATAATAATAATAATAATATAAAATAATAATAATAATATAATAAAAATAATAATAATATGAAAATATACATCCTACAAGATTATAACAATATAAAACTATGACAGTGAATGGATGTTGTTACAAGCATTCAAAAAACAAGACAAAAACAGTTATCTGAGGAATAGGTGTGTAGTACAACAATGTTAATTCCTGTTGTTAAGTCCACAAATGTCGGTAAGGGGCTCTTCTTATACCGGTTGGTGCGTGCTCTGATCGGATTGATGGTATTATGGTGCCGCACCTGCAGCCGTGGTTGTGGTACCCGTGGAGGTAACAGGTTCTGGTGCCGAACATGTTTAACTAGGGTGACCGCAAACGACCTCAGACTCTAAAGATAGCGGTCAGCAAGGGTGGGTAATCCTAGTGTGGTGAGAGCGTTCTGATAGGTGCTGTATTTTTTGCCAAGGATTGTGCGACAGGCTCTTTTCTGCACTTTCTCCAGCTGTCGCTGCTGCGTGATTGTGAGTGAGGTTGTCAGCAGGGGAAGAGGGGGAACGTCATCGGAGGTGTGGAAGTGCATTACCGCAATTTTCTTGTGGTTGATGGAGACTTTGTTGTCCACTGTCCATGTGTGTAGCTTGTCCATCATGTCCTGCAGGGTTGTAGTTCAGATCAGTATTGGACACAGGGATCCCCACCTTACAGTCATCAACATATTTCCACCTGTGCGGTGTACCTTCCAGGGCATCGTTGATGAGTACCAGGAAACACAGTGGCCCCATTCTTGTTTCCTGTGGTACCCCAAAGGAGAGGTGCTAGACTACAGAAACATGTCCCTGATATCTGACAGCTTGACAACGGTCCGTCAGGAAGTCAAATAGCCAAGCCACCAAGGAGGCAGGAAGGCCG
>NW_027467753.1:608400-610900 GCF_046742065.1 Oratosquilla oratoria | reverse complement strand
GTAATACCAGCAGTGGGTTTAGGCTTTTATTATAAATATCTTATTGGAGATAGTGCAAGTAGAATTTAAGTAACTGCTCCCAAAAAACGTAAGTGGAAAAATAATTAAGATAGATTGAACCCTCAATAGATAAAATATGAGCAAAATAAACAGAAAAACCACAAAATAATGCAGATATAGAAGAAGACGAATTCGAAAATATTCGCCACATTATCCCAAGTGTGACAAGAAAAAAAAAACAAGAACAAAGTGGGTAGGAGGTAGTATTACAAAATTTTGCCGTGGTGGACAAAAGAAATTAAGGCGTTGGTGAAAGAAAAGAGAAGAAACTAAGGAGATGAGCAGGACACTAGAGACAAGATTAGAATAGACATTGGCAAAAAAAATGTAGATAAGGCACGACATGAACCTAGAAGTAAGTGGTGACAAGAGAAAGGCAGAGAACTGGAAGATGTATTACACGATAATAAGAAAAACTCATGGTTCGGCCTGAGTTTATAGAAAAAATACACACACACACACACACACACACACACACACACACACACACACACACACACACACACACACACACACACACACACACACACACACACACACATATATATATATATATATATATACATATATATTAATATATATATATATATATATACAGATATATATATATATACATATATACATATATATGTATATGTATATATATATATATATATATATATATATATATATATATTTATTTATTTATTTATGCATACATTAAAGGCAAGGATATAGAGATATTGATGATGCTAGTTGAAATAAATGGGTAAAGGACAAGAGACTTTCAAGAACTACTAAATGTACAACAAAACAAACAAGAAATAAGTCAAGTACAGTAGAAGATTCAGAGGAGGTGGAAGGTGAAAATAAAGATCATATTACGAAAGAAGAAAAAATGAGAATTTACTGGGTTGGGATAAAATAGCTACAAAACCAATAAAGGAAATTGGGGACTTTTTGAAGAAAGTGTTTCCGAAAGCTCTGAGGAAAATACGGTTGAAAGGGCGTCTACCAGATGATTGGATGAAAAACAATAATACCTATATATAAAGTAAAAAGAGACAAATCAGATTATCAGAATTAAAGAGGATTTTTTTCTAATAAATCACATAACAACAAAAGTGTATGAGAATTCTTGAAAAGAGAGCAAGGCACACCATCTGTGGGAAAAGAGGAAAACAGTATGGGTACAGAAAGAACCGTAGTACTACAGATCTTATATTCACACTAAGAACAGTAATAGAAAAACATAGGAATACAAAAACTTCATATATGTATGTATATATATATATATATATATATATATATATATATATATGTAGACACATGTATATATGTATATATATATATATATATATATATATATATATATATATATATATATGTATATATATAGTAGAACAGGTGGTGACCATATTGTAATTGCATCAGCTTTTCTTCCGTTCTTCGAACTTCGCTCAGTCCTACGATGTCCCACTTGATGTTCTCTAGTTATTGCATTAAAATCTCCAGCCTGTGATCTTCTAAGAGGGTTCTTACTTTGTAGGTATAGATCTTCATTTTTTTTTTCGTGTTGTTTAATGTCCAAGACTTGGATCTGCTTGGACAGTGCTTGCTCACATTCGGTGGCACACTGCCCGTATGCACACGAGGTAATGCGGTTGGTCCTTTAGGAGGCGATGATCCAACAGGAATACCCGGTTTTGTTTTGGTTGTACTATTCATGTCTACGATCAATGGGTTCTGGCAGTAATCTCACCTCCGTGCCAACTGGTTTCTGTTGAGATATTTCTCTGGTGTCACCTTATTCATTATATTCGGTGAATCCCTCTGTCTATAGTGTGCCCAGTCCACGCCGTCATTATGACGGTACGGTAAAGATAAAGAGATCTAGTGGAGTAGGATTCTTGATAAACCAAGATGTTTCTGGTAACGTAGTCAAGTTCATTAGTTTATCAGACATGGTAGCTTGGATTGTGATTAGGCTATGTAAAAGGTACACTCTAAAAATAGTTCAGGTTTATGCACCAACTTCACAGAGTTCAGACGATGAAACTAAGTCCTCCTATAATGATTTAAGTCAGGTAATGGATCAAGAAAAAAGTAAGTACACGTTGGTAATAGGCGACTTTAATGCTAAAGTGGGGAAGAAGATAGGAGATGAGTCGTGCATTGGGAAGTTTGGAGTAGGTGAAAGAAATGACAGGGGCGAGATGTTAGTCAATTTTGCAGAGAACTACAACATGAGGATAATAAACACTTTCTTCCAAAAGCGTGTAGGTCGCAAATGGACCTAGATAAGTCCAAATGGAACAACAAAAGACGAAGTAGACTTCATATTAGGAGACGAGAGCAAGACCGTTAGCAATATTATGGTCATAAATAAAGTCATCATAGGTAGTGATCATAGAATGGTAGGTTGCACAGCTAAATTCAGTTTCAAAGCCGAGAGAAATAA
>NW_027467753.1:570900-578400 GCF_046742065.1 Oratosquilla oratoria | reverse complement strand
TCTCAGTCATTTCTTCATTCTACACGGGTTCCTATCCTAATTTTCCGCTGGATATTGGCTGCATGTTATTGTGGAAAATTAGCATGCAGATAATACTTTAGGATCTACATGGTTGTATATAGATGATGCTGTAATGCAAGAGGTGGAATGGGTGGTGGATGGAGGTGGAGGGAATATGTGTGAGAAAAAATTGACGCAGCCCAAAAGGATTTCTCCCCATCTCCTTTTCTGCATGAGGGGACGGAGAGGGTGGGGGGGTCGCCGATTTAATGAAGCGGCCTTGCTGTGGATGTGCTGTGTATTGCGACACTGCTTCTGACCCAGGGCAGTAGACAAGATGCAGGGATCACCCGCCATCCAGGAGGTGCCAAGATAAGAGGGAGGGAAGAGGGTGGAAGGGAGTGGAGTGTGATAGGGATGGAATGGGTGGGAGTCGTTTTTGTGCCTTTGTTTTTTGGCTCCCCCCCCCCTTGTAAGGGGGGAAAAGCCTTTGGTATATGCATATATGTATGTATATATATATATATATATATATATATATATATATATACATATATATATACATATATATATATATATATACATACATATATATACATATGTATATATATATATATATACATATATATGAGTGGAAGGGTGGTGAGCTAAACACAGAGAACAGTTGGAGTGTTATTCACTGACGTTTCGTCCTTACCAGGACGAAACGTCAGTGAATAAAACTCCAACTGTTCTCTGTGTTTAGCTCACTGCCCTTCCACTCATTTGTCTTCCATACTTCAGTATATATATATATATATATATATATATATACATATATACATGTGTGTGTGTGTGTTTGTATATATATACATATAAATAAATTTCTATATAGACGAGCATCCTTTCACACGAACAAAATCATAGGCTAGATTGATGGGTATAACGATAACCGGAATCAGAGGGCCTGTTTAAGTTATCGAAGGGCTCTTGTTTAAACCTACATGTCCTAGTCTATCAACTTGTTACGACTAGTTCTCGACTAGTTCTCAAGTCTCCGTAAAATGCTCAATTTGGAAGATTTTGTGGCCAATCCCTCGTATGTAACCTTACAGGGACAAGTTACAAAGGATGATTGGAAGGACATAGCAAGATACTATAACATAAACATTCAGTCCTCCAAGCCAAAAAGCGTGATAAAGAAAATAGTGGTGGAACAGCTGGTTCAGTTAGGAATAATAGAGACCGTAGCCTTAGACACACCGACTACTCCTAGTTTAACATTTCCTAAAGACCAAGATGGAGCAACGGCCAGGCCTCTTAGTCCTGAACAGTCTCGTACTAGACAATCCCCAACAACCAAACCAGCAGATAATATGCAACTGGAACAATTAAGACTACAGTATCAATTTTGATTAGAAAATTCAAAAATTGAATGGGAAAAAGAAAAGGAAAGAGAAATTAGAATTAGGAAGAGAAAGATTAGAAAAGGAAAGAGAATTAGAAAGGGAGAAATTAGAAAAGGAGAGAGAAAGATTAGAAGAGAAAAGAGAATGGGAGAGAGAATTGGAAAGAGAGAAATTAGCATTGGAAAGGGAAGATGAGTAAGAAGCAATTTACGCAAATTGTGTTTACACCAGTTTTATGTTTGTTTCTCCCCGCAAGCTCGGGCTATATAAATAGTCAGATGTTTCTCCGCTGTGTTATTTCTGAAGAAGCCCTGCTGTGTGAAACGTTAGATACATTGGATCCCATACTCTGCGTTTGGCCTCTCTCCTACATTGGAAAGGGAATTGGAAATAGAGAAATTAGCATTGGAAAGGGAGAGATTAGAACTGGAAAAAGACGTCAGAACTAAGGAAGTCACGGTACAAGAGAAAAGCAAAGAAAGAGAATTGGACATTCAGGAGAAAGAAGTACGACTTAATGAAGGTAATTTGTCTTCTTTAATCACTGCATTTTTACCAGAGGATTTAGACGGTTTCTTCAAAACCTTTGAAGCTATAGCTCTCAAATAGGTGTGGCCCAAAGATGACTGACTTACAATACTAACTCCGAAATTAACAGCAAAAGCTCTTTAGGTGTACAATAGTGTATATACATATATATATATATATATATATGTGTGTGTGTGTGTGTGTGTGTGTGTGTGTGTGTGTGTGTGTGTGTGTGTGTGTGTGTGTGTGTGTGTGTGTGTGTGTGTGTGTGTGTGTGTGTGTGTGTGTGTGTGTGTGTGTGTGTGTGTTTATAAATTGACATTTTCAAGGTACTGAATATGCAGATTATTTTAAGTATATATATATACACACAGAAAGAGAGAGACAAGGGAAGATGTCATGATCTGACTCCCGACAAGCGAAGCTTATGTAAAGATAGAATGTCCTGATGTGACCTAACCAATTACATCAAGTCGCATCAGGTGACTGTCAACTGCAGTCAAACATCTTTTGTTTCACCTACTGTAGTTCACTACACCACACATGATGAGGAGTGGTATATAACCAAGGCTTTTGTTCGCTCCACCGTTGTAACTACATAAGATAAATCACTTGTAACAATGAGGTAATTCAAATAATCAACCGGCCGTTAAGAGACTCTATCCGTGGACTATCCTAACGCTAGCCCACCGCGCTGCTTCTATTGAATTTAGAGTATTTGTCACGTTCCTTGGCACCGCACGTAATCAATTTCTTCAGTAGCTGATGCCGTAATGATACGTTGATACCCTGCAGCAACATAGGATGACTTATATTTAATTGCCCTCCAGTAATCCTATAATCTTTTAATGTTTCACTTCTTAGAAAGTTGTCCATTGGCCCAGTTGTCTTCCTTGGCCATCCATAACCGGGTTTCGTTGTTGCTAAGAGGGTAAGGACAAGGTGGCGAATCGCACTTCATCGCATCGCGTACTGTGTGTTATTTCTTTCGTCGACGAAACATATCTATCTTTCCGGACTAAAATACGGGTTTTCACCTCAACACTACGATTGATTAGGATCATTTCAGGATCCACTTGATGAAACTGCTGCGCCAGCAAGGAAAGATTTCAAATTAGAAGGTCGCAGCACAAAATAATGAGACATAAGCCCTGACGCGAGAACTCAGAAAGCGTTGAAGCACTAGCCCGTGTCGTCATATATACAATGATTTTTTATACCACATGCAAAAATGTAAAAAGTATTTACTCATTGTTTTCAGTGCCGTCAGCTCTAGTTATTTTTCTTTAGACTTTGTGTGTGTGTGTGTGTGTGTGTGTGTGTGTGTGTGTGTGTGTGTGTGTGTGTGTGTGTGTGTGTGTGTGTGTGTGTGTGTGTGTGTGTGTGTGTGTGTGTGTGTGTGTGTGTGTGTGTGTGTGTGTGTGTGTGTGTGTGTGTGTGTGTGTGTGTGTGTGCGTGTGTGTGTGTGTGTGTGTGCGTGTGTGTGTGTGCGTGTGTGCGTGTGTGTGTGTGTGTGTGTGTGTGTGTGTGTGTGTGTGTGTGTGTGTGTGTGTGTGTGTGTGTGTGTGTGTGTGTGTGTTTTGAACATGTTTGTATGTCTATCTGTATCTGACTGTCTATCTGTATCTGACTGTCTATCTGTATCTGACTGTCTATCTGTATCTGACTCTCTATCTGTATCTGACTGTCTATCTGTATCTGACTGTCTATCTGTATCTGACTGTCTATCTGTATCTGACTGTCTATCTGTATCTGACTGTCTATCTGTATCTGACTGTCTATCTGTATCTGACTGTCTATCTGTTTGTGTCTATTTGTCTGTCTGCCAGGCTGTCTGTCTAACTGTCCGTCCATACATGATTCATATCTGATGTGTGTGATTCTGTGTTGCACCGATGAGTCCATTTGCGAATGTGGTGTTGCGTTTGCATGCTTTCATAAACGTATATGTTTCCATATACGTGTGTGATCAGTACATGTGCGTATTTCTGTATATATATGAAATAGCTCAGAGCTGAGAATTCCATTGGATTGAGACATTATCCCTGTATATGTGCCCTACATTTATTGTGAGAACACATTGATTCTATTTTATCATGGTTATTGCCGAATGGTTTTACAAAATATCCCTCCCTAGATTTGTTAATTTCAAAGGTAATTAGACTTTAACTTGCGAAAGCTCTGAGTGGCTCCAAACTCTAAATCTCAAGTTCGATCTTCTTGCTCAAATAGGACGCAGAGACTATCCACAATTGACTAAATGATCAATTGATTGACTGATTGAGTGCGTGATTAAGAATTGTTCATTTATTTATGGTGACAGCCATAATAGAGTGAATACATTTTTACTTGCCCTGTTAAATGAAATAAGATATTTAGTTCAGATGGAATGTTTGTGAGGTCACGCCAGGAGACACCTAGATTTGAATATTACCCTAAGTGTTTGTGATTCTAGCTTAAAAAGACTTATATTTTGCGGGTATAGAATGAAATGTTATGAGTGAAAAGAGTGTATCCTCCAAAGAAATAGGTTTTATCCTCCTGAGGAGCTGGCGCCAAGAGGCCTTTTCTGTGACGACAATCGTCATCTCTGCCCAATGGACTCAGACTTCCGGGACGAACATAAATCAACGGTCGCGTCATGCAAAACACTATTCGAGCAACTCGATAATTGAAACACCAGCCGATTTTCGAATGCTATTTACATTAATGTATTCCAGAGAATAATTTTGATCATGTTTACGTTGAGTGGGAAAATGTAGACAAAAATACGAACACATTCGTAACCATTTGTGGGGCGCGCACAACCTCCCCTTCGTGTATACACATTCTGGGAAACCCAGAAGCGAGTGGTCGATGAAGCAGCCAATCACTCATCCGAATAAGCTTATGATGCGGTGATTGGAAGTTCAAAGGACCAATGAGTGGCGCAATTTGTCACGGTAAATTGAGAAACGGAAGAATGTTCTGCAGGAGGTAGATGAGTAATTGTCTTAATTAAGTTATCATGAAAGAACTCTTCGTCAGAGAATTTGTGGTCGGAAAAAGTTTTTCATTATTATTTTCTTATCGACCTATTAGAAGGAACAGATATGGCATAGGAAATACTTTGGTCCATTATGGGAGAAATAGAACGAATTTGCAAAAATAACGTAAGGATGGTCAGAGTTAGTGTGAAAAATATAACCCACAAGGTAACGCTTCTGTTCAACAATGGCTTTCGAATTTGATGGTGTTCATACACAAGTACGATAGTTGTATTAACAGGCGCCACACATACAAACACACATACATGCACAAACACATACGTACACACACACACAAACATACGCGTATGCACACACACATGCGTACATACATACATATAGACGCACGCATACATCCAAACACACAACATGCACACACACATATACAAACACACATACATGCACACACGCACACACAAACACACACACTCACACACATACACAAACAAACACACACATAAACACACATAAACACACTAAAACGCACACACGCACTTACAAACACACACACATACACAAACACACACACACACACACACACACACACACACACACACACACACACACACACACACACACACACACACACACACACACACACACACACACATACACACACTTACATATACACAAACACACACACACATGCACACACCATGTACACACACACATATACACTTACATAACCACTGACATACACACACATACATGCACACTCTACAACCTGTTACATATGCACACGCACAGAAACACACATACATATGAACACACACACACAAGCACACACTAACACATACATATACGCAAATACACACAACGCGAACACATGCACACACAAACTGTAGATTTTTTTTCTATTATATTATTCACGAGTTCTTCTACAACGTGGTTCTCTTAGGTACACAAAAGGACTTCCATCGAGAACACTCAATTTAGGTCCTTCATATCTAAGAACCTCCCCTAAGGGCGTATTCTTACAATCGTGAACCAGTTGAATTTTCTCCTCCTCCACCCTTTTCTCCAATCAGATTCGTTGTTACAAGTCTGCATGTACTATTGTTTACTCAAGCCATCTCGAATCACTGCACACTCACTTAGGTTACATCAGCAAAGTACGTCATACAGCAATAAAATCGGGTCCCCAGGCACTTGTTTATAAACACCACGCTAAGAGCAAAGGTACACAATTCCTCGCCCTCTCGCCTTCGGCTGTTTATAAACTTCGTAACCCATAAAATGCAACCCTCGACTTTGAACTAATGTTTACCAAACAGCTGATCCAATAAAAATTAAACGCTCACTATCTACCACTCTTTCTACCTCACTTGTCTACCTATATCTACGAGCCTCTTACACATACACATAAACGCTAACAAACTCACACATACACACACGCATGCAAGCACATACACATATATACACAAACATGCACACACACCATACGCTCATACATATGCACACGTACACACATACCATATACACACCTACACATAATATGTACAAACACCATACATACACATGCACACACACTTGAACACACGCACGGAGACAAACATATGCATATGCATATACTCATACACCTACAAACACATATGTGTATACATATACTCATATATATATATATATATATATATATATATATATATATATATACATATATATATATGTGTGTGTGTGTGTGTGTGTGTGTGTGTGTGTGTGTGTGTGTGTGTGTGTGTGTGTGTGTGTGTGTGTGTGTGTATATGTATATGTGCGTATATGTATATGTGTATATATGTATGTGTATATGTGTATGTATGTATGTATGTATGTATGTATGTATGTATGTATGTATGTATGTATGTATGTATATGTATGTGTGTATGTATGTATGTGTGTGTATGTATGTATGTATGTATGTATATGTATGTATATGCACAAACGCACATACTTCACCTGAATGAAGAGGAGGGAAAGAGGTTTGAATGAGAAGAATAGCAAGGGAGAGGAAGTAAAAGACTTATGTAGAGTTGTAAGAGGGGAGAAAAAGGGAAAGAATAAATGAAGTTGAGGAATTGTGGAAGGAAATTTAGGAAGAGGTGAAGAAGATGGAGGACACGGAGAAGATGCAAAAGAAGGTGAAAAAGAAGATCAAGAAAGGAGTAAGGAGGTGAGGAAGAGAAAGAGGAGATAGAGGAGTTGAAGAGGAGGTGGAAGAAGAGGAGAAGGTGACGGTTATAAAGTGAAGAAGATGAAGAAGGAGATAGATTTATTACGAATAGGAAATGATGAAGGGTCTAAGAGATATACCAAAGCAGTTGGATTACACTCACGTGTTTAAGGCCACGTCGAGCTCTGATCAAACATCATTTAGGGTCCCGGAAACCCCTCGAGGGGGCCGCGGATTGTTTTAGTGTCCGACGAGGGGAAGGGGGAGATGGGATTAGGAAATTGATGGATATGGTTGAGTAACCAAATCTAAGGGGTGGGAATATCAACACCACCCGTACCGGATAGTATTTTCTCTTCCTGACAACCACTAGGTTATTCTATTCCTTTTCGTAACTAAAAGACGAGAT
>NW_027467753.1:553400-568400 GCF_046742065.1 Oratosquilla oratoria | reverse complement strand
GGGTGATTAATGTTAAGAAAAAAAAAAGAAAAAAAGAAATAAAAAAAAGGAAGCACCAAATTGGAAAACCCTGTGAGATGAAAAAATAAACAAAAGGAGAAAATAAGAATTGGCCTTTTACAATCTGGATCGTGGCGCACTTCACTGATGCCTTTCAGAATGGCTCCAGAATAATTGATTCAGTACAGACAGGACCACATGCTCAATAGGCTAACCTATCTGTATCACGCTACTGTCCACCGAAGGGAAAGGCATCACGCTACTGTCCACCGAAGGGAAAATTCTTGCATGAGTCATTTTGGACATGCTGATTCTTACTGTCGCTGAAAAAAAATACCAGAAAGCCAGTGTGGTTGCAGAGCAAATTGAGGAAATGCGGACATAATCTTCGTCTTGCGACAGATCCAGGAGAAATGCAGGAAGCTTATCACTCAGATAAATGAAATCGCATGGCTGTAGTTATAGCAAACGATCAAAATCATGGAAATTAGCAAAGAGATTAATATTATTGTTGATGAGAGCATTTGCCTCGCCTAATTAAAATCTGACGGCAGTTGGAATTCGCAAAGCGACAAAATTCATAAAACGCAACGAAATGTAAAAATCAGATGGTCGAAACGCGATGAGCAACTAAAAAGTGAATGGAAAAAAAATGGAGAAAAATGGAAACTTTCAAAGCTGTCGCTTATTGTGCACATTTTATCACAGAAGTCAGACGATTTTATTTCATGCCATTGCGGAGTCCTAACTCTGACCCGTATTGATGCGATTTTGTTGACAAAGTCTTTTTTGGTGACGAGGATATTATTGTATATAGAAATATATCTAATATATCTCGCGTGGGTCAGTTTCGTTTGCTCACAAAATACATGTGTTTTGTATATAAGGGAAGCTCAAACCATGCCTTGACATCCGGGCCCTAAGTAATATGAGGAAACTGTTTGACGCTCTTCCTAGCAGATTGCATGAAAGGGACCGCTGTAATTATGTGTTTGCTACAGAAGGAATAAAAATAAACAAGGGGATAGGAAAGGTGTGATGGGAGTGGAGGAATATGCAAAGGGAGAGGAAGATGAAAAGGAATAGGAGGTTAAGAGCTGAGGTTTGGGGAGAAAGCAACGAGGAGGAAAGAATGGGGAATAGCGAAGCAATGGTGAACGTGCGTTGAAGGAGGTGGGTCGTGAGTAGCCGTGTGGGAAAAAGGGAATTAGGATAGAAGAGAAGAGTAGATGGGAGTTAGATATATGGGAGATACACGGATTAAGAGATTATAATAAATAAAATAAAAAAACAGAATAAGTAAATATAAAGCATGTGGATGAAAGGTGATAAGAGTAGACTCGCACAATCGGAGGAGGTGAAAGGTAGAAAACGGGAAAGGGAAGTAGAGAAATAGTGAGTGCGGAAGTAAGGAAGTGTCGTTAAAAAAAAAAAAAAATTGTGTGATTGAAAGAGGACAGAATACGATCCGGGTCGTAGGGCAGGGTGGGGATGGATGGGTAAGGGTGGGGTGGGGGGGAGGAAGGGGCAAGGGGAGAGAAAGAGGGAGGGTGAGGGGGAGGAAAGGAGGGAGGGCTGTTTGATCTCAGCCAATCCGTCCAACCTTGATTCCACTAATTAATTGAATCACTCCATTAACTCATCTCCCACCCGACTCCCACTCCCTCCAAGCGTATCTCTCCACTCCCACCCCTTCATCCTCTCTATTCACTCTCTCACTCTCTCTCTGACTCTCTCGCTCATTCCCACTGCCACACACCGTCATTTTCCTTAGCTCAGAGGCTCCCCTATCCTGAATCAAATCGTCTGGCATGAGTACCTAGGACAAAATCCTTAAAGATGTCGATTTTGTTCGCTTAAATTGAAGGGGTTAGGAGAAATTACTTGTTAACTCTCTACTACCCAGGGATTCATCTAGTTCTAAACTAGATAATACTGTTTGGCATCAACCAGATGCAAATCCTTTTGGTTTCCTTTTGAACAGCAAAACGATAACAACCCTTTACCGGAAAGAGGAACTTCTCTCAGCTGAATAAAACTGTTTCGCGCTAACCACTGCAAAACAAATTTCCACGATTTTTTTTTTTTTTTTTTTTTTTTTTTTTCCCACAAAGAGGTTGGTCGGTATCCTCTAGAAGTCGAGCTTGGGCCTTCATGTTTTTGCCGAGGCAGCAGCCGATAAACTAAAGATGTCGACTTCATTTTCCCAGTTTTCTGAAGCCTTAGGTTAGGTTAGGTTAGGTTAAATTCGGTTAGGTTAGGTTAGGTTAGGTTAAACTCGGTTAGGTTAGGTTGGGTTAAATTCGGTTAGGTTAGGTTAGGTTAGGTTAGGTTAGGTTAGGTTAGGTTAGGTTAGGTTAGGTTAGGTTAGGTTAGGTTAGGTTAGGTTAAGTTAGGTTAGGTTAAGTTAGATTATGTTAGATTAGGTTAGATTGGGTTAGATTGGGTTAGATTAGGTTAGATTAGGTTAGGTTAAGGTAGCATTGTACAAGTAGTCCAAAATATTGGTTGGTATTTTCGAAACACCGGCATACTGACGGCAAAACTGATTGAACATGGTTTACTGTTCCCATGGGGACGGTGATATCATCATCTTGTTGGCCACGTCGTCATTTGAATTTATTTAACCACATGCTGTCTATCACTAAGACCTGTGATTCACCAATCTTGCATCATGTACTAGGTTAATTATCGTCATTTATTATATCCCGGATGAGAGTTTAGAGCTCATATAAACTGATTAATGGGTAATGTTGTGAGGATATATACACACTACACATCCATCCCTTTGCGCAAGGGGATACTAAAGGCTCACAGTGTTAGCAAAACCTTTTCACGCCATGAACGGGACGCGAACTCTGTACCGCAGCGTTGCGGCCCTAGACGATCAGTTCGTATATATCTGTAGATGTAAGATACTTACACCAGGAGGAGCTTAGCTGTGTTAGAAGTCGTTACCTTTGACCTATGTACTCGAACTCTCAGGGCAATTACAAGTCATCAGTTGGTGTTTTGATTTGAACAAAGCACAATTGGACACCCTCCGCTATTCGGAATACCACCTATAGAGATATTACACACAAAATGTTAATGATAATGATATTTGTGATGGGCAAAGACAACTAATGGTATAAATGATAAAGAACATGACCCATAGTCCAGCTAAGGCCTATTTAATTAAAAGAAAAAAAATATATATCTATATATATATATATATATATATTTATATATATATATATACATATACATTTATCAACCACAATTCACTTTAATTCTAAGCCATCAACGTCGAGGAACTCGAACGGAGGCATGCATGCAGAAATTGATACGTTGTCAAGCGAAGGATTCGAACCACCGTTTACACGTAACAAGTGACCATTAACTAAACTTTTATTTTTTTATTTTTTTATTTTTTTATTTTCATTTTTATTTTACTGAGTACCTTGGGGCATCTGAAATGAGTAGTCTTAAGTTTGACCTGTGGTGGGTGAGGTTGGTATCAATCTTTTTCCATCCATTTGTCGCATCTCATGCTTCTTCAAAATCATTGAGTAGGGGAAATATAAAAGGCTATTTCTGACAAGACAAGTAATGTAGATCTAAGATATATACATCAAAATATTTAGTATTAATTTGTTTTTCCTTTATATAGAATTGAAGCAAATTAGATCATTATTAAGGTCATCAGAGGTCAAAAGGTCACGTGACCTCCGATTTGATAAAAAAAACTGGTAGCTTTGCAATTAAACCCCTTGCTCACAGCTGTATTGATAGAAAAATACAAACAAACACCCACCTACCATTCAAGCCAGGATCACTTTGGCAGTTTTTAGAAAAAGCTTAATTCAGTTTGATGCAATACAGTGATAGTGGCATTCTTTTCAATGTCAGGTCTTTTTTCATGTTTTTGAGATGTTGCACGTAATTAGTTACTTCAGCTCACACTAGGTGGCTCACCAGTTTACAGGACTAGAGCTCTTGTTTCGAGGTAGAATTATAATGAAGTATGTCAATTTTACCATGTTTATGTATCGCTGTCATAAAGGGCACCATCTTATCCTTTGTTTACTAAGCATTCAATATATTGAGAGTGAAAATGTAATCAAGTGCAAGGTAAGTCTAAAACAAAAGGTCAGAAAACTATATGATTGTCACACAGAAAAACAAGGTTAGCGAAAATATACGCACATACATAGAACGTGTAGCTGCAGTCACAAACTACAGTCGAGGGTACAGTAAATATCCATAGAAAGTTGTTTTTGCTGACAGACCTATGTACTATTTGAATAAACCATCACGTGGAAGATTTCTATATGGATTTCAAATATGCACAAGATTATGTAGGCCTGTTCCATGTCCAATAATCTAATTAGATGCCAATAGATGGCAGCCAACCTATTAGAGAGGTATGAGAATTTCTATGACAACACATGTCACGGAGATCATGGACCAACGGCCAAGTTCTGGGTCATCTACGTTGACCTTGTTCATCGCTACCTGCTCTTAGACAGACGTGTGGAACAGATGATGCTGACCTCTACATTTACGCACTTGAGGAGCTGTGTACTGTGTTCTTCGCCACCCACCGTCTAAACCATGCACGGTGGATGACAAGGTACCACATAACCTGATGAACATGGAGTACTTGTATGAAGTAATACGTCCCGTATTTGATATAGGTGCCCTCTTTGTCCGCCGTACTTCTAATCAATTTTCCTGTAGTTCAATTGACCTGACATTGGAACAAACGATAGACAAAGATACAGCTTCCAGGCATGGAGGTATAGTCGTCACGTGAAATTTCAGCGCAAGAAAGAGGAGGACTGTGACTAGGTCTATTCGAGGTAGTGGAGTTACCACTTTTTTGGATATGGCAGGTCTTGTGATATCCGAAGAGACAGCACAAGAATTGAAACAATCACGAATATCTAAGGACAACTCAGACTTGGTCAGCATAATTGAATAATTAGGAGATATATTAAATATATTTACATTATCTGATGACCAACTCTATTGCCTAATCACCAAGAAAGCAGCCTTAAATGAATTAAAGGATGACCCATTCCAGATAGTTGATAAGGGGGCTCACTGGAACCAGGAGTTTGTAGGGAATGAAAAAACTACTCTGGAAGGTTAAGAACTTTACCAGTGAAGCTGTCAAAGTCAAAGTTATCGCCAAAGACCAGAAGATCAAGGAGATGAGATGCACCAGAGATTTGTTCGGTCGGCTGCTGTATCTGGCTGACTCACAAAACGTGGGCTTAGCTACAGTCCTTGCACACCCTCTGACCCCCTTCCCACTCTCTCTGTCATCTCAAAGGGGCAATGAACAAAACAGCCAAAGTCAATCCTCAAAAAAAAAAAAAAAAAATCGAGGCTAGGGTAACTAATAATAGAAAACTTGACAACATAGATATATGTCTGATTGATACCATGTTCTTCTCGCGCACCCTTCCAAACCTACCTGCTACCTTTGGTGGCCTGACTAAAACAATTCTGTCGGAAGCTTCCTCCTTTGCTGCAGAAGTGCATCTTGTGTCTGATGCATTATGGAGAAGGGCTATCCATTAAGGGATGTGAGCATGATGAACGTGGAGATTCCCATACTATCTACAGTTACAGGACCATCCCAGCGAAGACCAGTTGACTTCCGTGGTGCATTACAATCAAGTACATTTAAAACCGAATTATTGAACTTGTTTACTGTATAGAAACCAGACTTCTGCTTCATAAAGAAGAGTTGTGACAAAATTCTACAAGCGGCCCAAGGTTGTCGACTCCCTTGGGGTACTATTATTTGAGATAACGCTTTCAAGACATGTGAAGTCTTCAATTCTGTTGAGTGCTGTTCCTTTACTGCTGATGTATGGAGGGTGGTAGGTTTCCCTTCGGTGGTCCCTGGTGCAGCACTTCTGTTTTCTTTAAGATGATCGTGAGGCCAAAGGACTTTGCTGCAATGGCAAAGTGGTAGATGGTAACATGTGCATAAGAAGTGCGCATTCATACGCGAAGAGTAGTTTAGTGATCACCCCCCAGTGCCTTCGTGTGGGCCAAAAGTCTTTAGAGATTAAAGATACTTCCATCAGTCCGGAACTCTATGTAGATCCCCTCTGTGAGATCCTCCGTGGCTTTTCTTAACATCATGCTGAAAAAGGTGGCAAACAGTGTAGGAGCGAGGACACAGCCTTGATTGAACTCTTTGCCGATTGGGATTGGGTCAGAGAAATCGCCGTTGTTTCATTTGCCCCGACTGACCTTCGTGGAGTTGTTGTAGAATCCTGAAGAACTTAGGTTGACAATTCAGTCTTGCAAAGATCTTTCAAAGCCTATCTCGGCTGACCGTATCAAAGGCTTTCGTCAGATCTATGAAAACTGCATACAACTCATTTTTTGCACCCTGTATTTCTCCTGGATCTGTTGCCAGTCGAAGATCATGCCAGCAGTTCCTCGGTTTGCTCTGCAACTACTCTGGTTTTCTGGTAGGTTCTCTTTAGCAACAGTAGGAATCAGTGTGTCCAGATTGATTCTTGTAAGTCTTCCCTTCGATGGATATCAGCGCGACGCCACTGTAATTACAGCACTCTGATTTCTCCCCTTTGTTTTTGTACAGAGATATAATCATGGCGTCACGAAGATCTTGTGGTACGACGTCCCTTTCCCATCATTTCACGAACAGGTCATTGAGCTTCTCAAGAAGAATGTCTCCACCCAACTTGTGCAGTGTGCACCTTTACCAGTAAGCTGTCAACTCAAGGAACCATGTGGCACTTCAGCTTTGCAATGTCTGCTCTCACTTCCTGTTGAGTACGGGAATTGTCTACTTCAGTCTGCAATTCTTCTTGGGAATTTTCTTTAATGTTTTTTCCTGCACATGGCGTTTGTCTCCAAAGAGATTTCCATAGTACTCTGCCCAGCGATTTAGGATAGATTCCTTGCCAGTGAAGATGCTGGTGCCATATGATGTACCTGGTAAGTCCGGCCATACACTGTGCGCAGCGCCACATAGGCTGCACGAATGTTTCCACTTTCGTCGTAGAGCTGGGTTTTCTCCGCAAGGTCTATCCACCACATGTCCTGCATCTCCCTCAGCTTAATCTGTACAGTACTGCACGCATTCTTGTAGGATGTTCGGCTGCCTGTTTATCTGTTTTGGTGAAAACACTCTCAGAACACAATCATTTCTTATAAAGAAGATCCTGAATCGTGGCATCACTTTAATCAAACCACTTCCTAATTTTTCCTGGTTGCGTGGCCTGCTACCTCAACGGTAGTCTTATGGAGGATGGTTTCCAACTGCTGCCAATGAGTCTCTGGGTCTGGATCTTCTTCCGCAGATGTTCTTCCAGTTTGCTCTGAAACTTCTCTTTCATTCCATACAACCTGTCAACTTGCAGTTTCTTTACCTGGAGCCTTTTCTTCTTCGATAGAGGCCTAATGACAAGTCGAAACTTTGTTCTGAGCAGTCGGTAGTCTGTGTAGCAGTCCGCACTAGGTATGACGCAAGTGTGTGCTACGCTCGACACGTCCTTTTGTCGCATTAAGATATAATCCAACAGTTACCAGTATTTGGAACACGGGTGACGCAATGTCGTTTTGAAGCGTGCTTTATGGTGAAAGTTTTAGTGATGCTCATACCTCTTTCTGTAAACAGCTCCAGGAACAGCCTTCTGTTGTTATAACAATTGCCCAGTCCTGCCGACCAAGGACTCCTGGCCCTTGTTTACTCTAGCGTTGAAGTCGTCCATTATGAAGATATTTTCTGCTTCACTGACTTCCAAGAGATTTCTCAAATCTATATACAAGGATTCTTTTATTGCATAATCCACCTGTAGTATGGGGGCATAGACACTGACAATGATGATGAGCTGGTCATCACGTAGTGGCAAATGAAGATACATGAGATGGTCAGAATGGCCAAATAGTAGGCTTTGGAGTTTGTTGCCAACGGACTTCATCATGAAGCCCACGCCTCACAGCCTAAGTTCTTCCTTCCCTCCTCCAAAACAGAAGTGTAGTGTGTAGTCTGCGCCTTTCTCTGAAAGGGGGCATTGTTCTGACGATAAGACCACCTTAAGACACAAAGAGAATGTCTTAAAGAAAATACAAAAAGTAGAAATGGTAATCACATTTAACTCTACTTGTTTAAGAGAGAATCTCCTGCCCATTTATACATATAATATTAGCAGTGATGGGGCAGTCAACTGCAACAAAAGACGCAGGCAAAGGCCAAGCGATGAAGAAAGGAATTCATGAAAAAGAGAATTCATGAATTAGAAAGCGAGCTCGGTGAGCTCCGAATACACTACCGCCAGGCTGAGCACAAATGGGCAAATATTAATATCAACCCAACTCTAAAAGAGACTATTGAAAGAACATTCCTGGGTATGATGTGATGTGGTTGGTTACTACTTCATGGTGCATGCAAATCGTCCGTAAGAAAAGGATTAAAACAAACTCCAAATATCTTTGGACTTATTATTGAATATCCGCCCGCCATGACATAAACTATATACAATCAATATTTTATTACTTTGTACATTTATACAATAATGTTACATTCAGATGCTTTTCACCTTATAAGGGCTATCCTAGTATGTGGCAACATTATTTACAATATATAATTTGATTATCATGGACACATATAATAGTTTCTTAAATCACAGTAATTTTATTTTACAAAAATGCTATATGCGTTAAGGGGACACTATATTAGTGGCGTGTTACCACATTACTCCCCTCCCCCCACGGAGTGACTGGTGAATCGATACAGTCTTGGAGTCTGGGGGCGCTTGGGAAGAGTAGGAATGGGAGTGCCGTTGACGGGAGTGTCCATGGGGTCAAAAAGGTGGGCTGGTTTGACCCGATCAATGGAAATCTGGTCAAGCTTTCCGTTTCGCTGAATTGTCACGGTCTTCCTGGTGCGGCGCAAAACTTTGAAGGAGCCTTCGCACGGAGGCTGGAGGGCTTTTCTGACGGCGTCCGTTCTGACGAAGACGTGGGTGCACTGGAGAAGGTCCTGGCTCACGAAGGTCCTAGGCGACTTGGCTTGGCGTGGCGGGACGGGGTGGAGCTTGGCCATGGTCTCCTTCAGTTGGAAGGCGAAGTCGTGTGGAGTACAGGAGTTGGAGTGAGGCACGTCAGCGATGAATTCTCCGGGAAGCCTGAGGGTGGTGCCGAAAACGAGTTCAGCAGGAGAGTGGCCAATGTCAACCTTGAGGGAGGTCCTGATGCCAAGGAGCACAAGGGACAGCGCCACTGACCAGAGCTCGTTGTTAAGGGCATGGGCGTAGAGGGCGGCCTTGAGCTGGCGATGAAAACGCTCTACCATGCCGTTGGCCTGGGGATGGTAACTGGCAGTACGGTAACGGCGGATACCAAGGAGGGCCATTACCTTGTTCCAGAGGGTCGACTCGAACTGGCTGCCTCTGTCCGAGGTTAGATTGGTCGGGACACCGAAGCGAGCAACCCAGTTGTCGACGAACGCTCGTGCAACGGTGTCGGTGTTGATGTCAGGAAGGGGAATTGCCTCTGGCCAACGAGTGAAGCGGTCGACACAGGTGAACACGTACTTGTAGCCGTTGGAGTATGGGAGTGGGCCGATGATATCGATGTACATGTGGCTGAACCTGGTAGAGACAAGTGGGAAAGGAGTTAGTGGGGACAATGTGTGTCGTGTTACCTTGGAGGCCTGGCACTGGAGGCAGGTGCGGGCCCAGTGCCTGACGTCCTTATTGATGCTTGGCCAGATGAACTTGGAGGTCAACATCCGTTGAGATGCACGTATGCCAGGGTGTGCAAGGTCATGAAGGTGACGGAAGAGTTCATGCCGGAATGATGTAGGTATAAAGGGATGAAGGTTACCGGTGGAGACGTCAGTATTCAGACGGATGTCTGTGCCGGGTACTTGAATTTTCTCCATCTTGAGGAAAGGGTTGTCCAACAGTCGCTGCAAGTCGTCGCAGTTGGCCTGTGCTGTTGCAATTGTGGCATAGTCGATTACAGGAGACTGGGAAGACAATGAATTAATATTTTTGGAGAGGGCGTCAACGGGTGCGTTGTTACCTTGGACGTAGCGAATATCTGTGGGGAATTGAGAAATGTACAGTAAGTGGCGGAACTGAGTAGGGGTATAGCTGGTTTTGTTAGCGTGGAAGGTGGTGGTGAGGGGTTTATGGTCTGTGAAGATAATGAACTGTCGACCTTCAACGAAATACCTGAATCGTTGGACTGCCCGGTAGACAGCAAGTAACTCCCTGTCAAATAAGTTGTAGTTCTTCTCAGTCTTGCTCAGTTTCTTGTAAAATAAAGCGAGCGGCTTCCAAGCACTGTTGACGTATTGTTGTAAGATGGCACCGATTCCATCGTTGGAGGCGTCTGTGGCGATGGATGTGAGGGCCTCCGGGGCTAGGAACTGAGAGTGGCGACGGTGTCCAGCGCAGTCTTCGTAGAAGCGAAAGCTTCGTCGGCTTCAGGACACCAAGCGAGCTTTATGGACTGACCACGCTTGCAAGGCCTAATGAGAGAATACAAAGGTTATAATATGAGGGAACACTTAAGGATGAAGCGATTGTAAAAATTTACCATACCTAAGAACTGCTTGAGTTGTCTCTGGGTGGGGGGTTTCGGGAACTGGCGGATGGCATCACACTTGGTATACCAGAGGTGAAATTCCAGTGGAGGAGACAGTGTGTCCGAGGAAATCTACGGGAGTTAAATTTAAACTTGGCAGAGTTGATTTGGATTCCAAAGTCTCTTAGACGGGTGAATAGTTCTTCGAGATGATGGGGGTGGGTAGCTTCATCAGGGTTGGCAACGAGGAGGTCTTCTATGTAGACGAAACAGAAGAGTAAGCTATGTAGAAATTTGTCGATGAAGCTCTGGAATGTCTGTGTTGCATTCTTCAAGCCGAAGGGCATCCGGACGTACTCGTAGAGGCCAAATGGGGTGGTAATGGCCGTCTTCGGGATGCCATCGGGGTGGACAGGGATTTGATGGAAGGTTTGCACAAGATCCACCGTAGAAAAGATGGTACAGCCGAAGAGCTGGGAGCCAAATTCCTGGATGTTGGGGATGGGGTATCGATCGATGACAGTTTGGGAGTTCAGTGCTCGGTAGTCACCGCACGGTCGCAAATCACCGCTCTTTTTAGGTACGACGTGAAGCGCTGAAGACCAGTTGCTGTTGCTGGCCCGAATGATCCCCTGGCGCATAAGGGACTCGAACTCGGTCTTGACGATGCATTGTCGTTCGGGTGCAAGACGTCGTGGCTTGGCGTGGGTTGGGCGGTCAGAAGTGACGATGCAATGCTCGACGTGGTGACGTATCGGCGGTGTGTAAGGATGTGGCTGAGTGAGGCTGGGAAACTGTTGCAGTAATGAAGCAAAAGGGGTGTCTTGGCTGGTGACAGAGATGCTGGTGCTAACGCCAAGTCGAGTGCGGCCGTAGGACGAGAGGCACGTTGAGACATCGTAGAGGCGACGGCGCTGTAGGTCGACGAGAAGACCGTAGTGGTTGAGGAAATCGACTCTGATTATTGGTTGAGATACGTCGGCGACGTAGAACGTCCACTCAAATGCACGACGGAGGTTGAGGAATAAGATTAAGGTAGACTTCTTGAAGACGTCGATCTTCGTCTTGTTGGCTGCATAGAGGGAAGTGAGTGGTGGTAACATCTTTGAACTGGCTGCATCAGGAAGTATGCTTACTGCAGCACCGGTGTCAATAAGAAATGGGTGGCGCGTCAGAGGGTCTCTGATGTAGAGGATTTGTGAGCAGGAGGGGCGAGCAGTATGCACCTCTAATATTCGCCGCTGTAGTTTAAAGTGGGGGAATGGGTGAAGGCGCAGGGTTGGTTACACTCCCGTGCCTTGCAACCGAACTGGTTATGGTAGTAACATACTGCTGGGGTGCGGTCCGTGCTCCTGGATCTTGGTCTGGATCTGGAACGTTGCCTGTGGGAAAAATTGCGGCGGTCTGCTGCTTGAACTTGTTCCTTGAGCTCGCTAACTTGCAGTGTGAGTTGAGTCACCATGTCGACGAGGCGATCCTAGAGGGGGTCTGTCTTGATGTGGGAGACGGAGGGTGAAGAAACTGTGTCTATGAGCTCGTCGGCGAGTGTGGCGTGTTTCTCCATGGGAAGCTGGTCCTTCACGATGAAGAGGTTACGCTGGATAGTGGCCGGAAGACGTTGGTAGAACAGCTGGAGAAAAAGGGTCTTGTCGAACGTGTCGAACTTGT
Organism: Oratosquilla oratoria; assembly: GCF_046742065.1. Lineage (NCBI taxonomy): Eukaryota > Metazoa > Arthropoda > Malacostraca > Stomatopoda > Squillidae > Oratosquilla > Oratosquilla oratoria. The sequence goes on along the minus strand of NW_027467753.1, from coordinate 556,163 downwards.
CTGCCAGGAGATTCCTCATGTGGCGTAGGAGGTCTGACGGTCTCTCGTTTTTTTTTTTTTTTTTTTTTTTTTTTTTTTTTTTTTTTTTTTTTTTTTTTTTTTTTTTTTTTTTTGTTTTAGTTATTGTGAGAGAGAGAGAGAGAGAGAGAGAGAGAGAGAGAGAGAGAGAGAGAGAGAGAGAGAGAGAGAGAAAGAGAGAGAGAGAGATGCTCTTGAAGGCGTGTGGCGACGGATGATTGGAATCGGGCAAGGTTAGCGTCCTTTAAGTATTCGTACGGAGTCTCGGATATTAACGCTGTAGAGATAGCGTCAGATACACGAGAAAGAACGTCCGGAGGGAGAAGGGAGCAGGCGTTGCTGAATGTGGCGGGTCTAGTAGAGACACGCAAGGCCCTGAAATTACATTCCAAGATGTTGAACCACACAATTGGGTCGTGACCGAGGAAAGGTGGTGCACGAAAGGCATTGGTGCCAGATAGAGTTGCAGGTTGCTGGGTGTGTCGGTGGGTGGTATTTGCATAGGAACCACGTCCGCTGAGGTAGGAACAGGCTGGTTCATGATGAATGGGGCGTCGGCTCTGCGGCGGCGGCGGTGGCGGCTGGGGCTGCGGCTGGGGCAGCTTATTATATGCCTACCAGGACCACCAACACCACTAGGGTCCGCCTAGCATACTTAACCTAATGATTATAGGGGAGCGGAAAAAAGGCGTCCGCTCTGAACGGGTTCAGAACCAGAGAAAGAGAGAGGGAGAGAAAGGTGGCGTACTTCATGACTGCGGTCACCGTGGTGGCCGCAGTTGCCAACTCGCCATACTATTATCATTTATTTTATTACAGGCAGGGCGAGTGGAATAGCATACTACACATACAGACATCATTAACATAATAAGGTACAATTTATAATATGAATAATATTCTAGCTAACTAAGATAAAAGAATGACAAAGGAATAATACACACGGAACATGGAAAGTCCTATTTCATACGATCTGTAATTCAGGAAGGCGTGAAATAGGGCGTGGCTACAAGCTAACTGAAACAGGTGGTTAAATGAAAAGCACATTTTTTACAAAGGAACACATGGACTTGTGGCCACGCAACACCCCTCCCCCAAAAGAACACGCTTATAAGGGTTTGTAAGCAAAGAATCGCTTGACCACGGTCAATCAACACTATAACACTTAGGTTTGCACATGGGTAGTTCGGGACAGGGCATCGGCCAGCACATTATGTTTCCCACGAATGTGCGCGATCTGTAAATTGAAGGGCTGTAGGGCTAATGCCCACCGCAGAAGGCGTTGATTAGTATTTTTTATTCGTTCCACAAATGTCAGGGGATTGTGGTCTATAAACACTTGCACAGGGTGAACTGTGCTTCCTACGTATACCCTAAACGCATCCAAAACCATAATCACAGCTAAAGCCTCCTTTTCAATGGTGGCATAGTTCCTCTTTGAAAAGTAACACACAGGATGTAGCACACGATCCTCCTCAACCTCTAGTAGAAGCACGGCACCGGCACCAACTTCGCTGGCGTCGACGTGGATGGTGAACGGCCTCTGGAGATCAGGAGCACGTAGGACAGGAGCATTTGCCAGCAGAGTCTTCACGCTCTCGAAGGAGTCCTGGCAAGCCTGGGTCCACTTGAAGGAGGTCTTGACACTCAGGAGGTCGGTGAGAGGAGCCACCACGGAGGAAAAGTTGGGACAGAAGCGACGGTAGTAACCCGCCATTTCCAACAGTCTCATCACTCCCTTCTTGTCGCTTGGGGCAGGATACTGCAGAATGGCTGTAATCTTGGCGGCAATCGGTTGGACCTCTCCCCTTCCGACCACATGCCCCAGGAATGTGATGCGGGCATGGCCGAACTCACTCTTGGCGAGGTTCACTGTCAAACGCTGTGCTTCCAGAACAGCAAAGAGGGCTCTTAGGCGGTCCACGTGTTACCCCCAGGAGTCACTGAAAACGACGAGGTCATCCAGGCAGCAGCGGACACCCACCAGCCCCGCAGATACGATGTTCATGAGGCTTTGGAAGGTCGCAGGAGCATTCCGCAAGCCGAAGGGAAGGACGGTAAACTGGTACAACCCCTCGGGAGTGATGAACGCGGAGATGGCCCTCGACCGCTCTGAGAATCGGACTTGGTAATAGCCCTGTAGTAGGTCCAGTTTTGTCACCCACTGTGCTCGACCAATGTCGTCAATGCGTCATAAGGGGTAGCTATCCGGCTCGGTGACTGCATTGACATTTCTATAGTCGACACACAGCCGCATAGAGCCATCGGGCTTCGGTACCAAGACCACAGGAGAGCCCCAAGGACTGCTATTGGGTTCCACGATACCAACCTCCTGAAGGCGTTGTACCTCCTCACGTACGTACTCATTCCTAAGTGCGTTCAGGCGATAAGGACGTTGGCAGATTCGATGTGCTCCGTTGGTTTCAATGTCGTGCTCTACAGCTGAACAGAGGTGAAGATGGTCACTAAATATAGCACAATAGTCTGTCAAAAGAGAAGAAATATCACTCGCTTGGTCATTAGAGAGATGGCCTAACTTTGCGCTGGGATCAGAAAGTATGGTGGAATTGTTCACCTTGGTATACAAGCCACTCTGGAGTTCAGAGAAGCTGTCTTCCTGTTCATTATCACATTTAGACACAACAACACAAGCGGGCAAGGGAGGTTCAACATTTGCCTCCATTTTCTTACTCTTTCTTACCCTGTGGTGTTTAAGCAAGTTGACATGAACCAGACGTTTTTTCTTAC
>NW_027467753.1:543400-548400 GCF_046742065.1 Oratosquilla oratoria | reverse complement strand
GTCCATGGTCTATATCATTTATATATACTATGAATAGAAGTGGCCCAAGAACAGAACCCTGAGGAACTCCACTTGCAACACTTTTCCATCCAGAAGTTTTTCCATTTAAAACAACTCTCTGTTTTCGACCATTCAAATTACTAGTCCAACCTAATAGGCTACCACTTATTCCATGCAAAGCTAATTTAGTAAGTAGTCTTTCGTGTGGGACGGTATCAAAAGCTTTTGCAAAGTCTAGATATATTAAATCTATATTGTTTCTTTTGTCATAATTCGAGATAACTGTTGACGCTTAGCTTGTTAGAATTTCATCAAGTACATAGTCGTTGTACACGAATCTCTGAGAATAAGTAGGACCCGGAGGGAAGGGGAAGGTTACTGGAGAATATGGATGGTTAAGGAGGATGGGGAGCAATTGTCTGAGTGCAGGAGGACATTTGTTCATCGCCGTAAGTGGAAGAAATAAGGTGAGGGAGTATTTGTCCACTGTTGATGGACAAAATCATGAGAGTGAATAAAATGTGCAGGGCAACTAGGGATAGCTTTCCAATGTTTAGTTTACAACTGGAAGCAAAGGAATCAGGGGAGATGAAACGTTTAACGTGCCCCCATTTTGTTCAATTGTGCTGGATCCTTGGATGATGGCTGCTTCCAAACATTTTGTCTGGATTTTATTGGTGATCTTATAAGTAGTTCTTCCATTTTTCAGTCCATCAGGTGGTTACTACTTTCCGGGAGCTCAGGTCACATGCCCTTTCTTCAGATTTGTTACATCTTGAGTTCATTTTTCAGCCCATCAGGTGGTTGCTACTTTCCGGGAGTTCAGGTCACATGCCGTTACTTCAGACTTGTTACATCCTGAGTACAGAATCCGATAGATATCGGCTTTATCAGTCTTCTCGCCTATAACTTTTCTCGTTCTCGTGATGTCTTTGATTGTCCTATTGGACTGGCACACCTCCAAAGCTCGCTCGTATCTTTTGGGTAATATTGTACTGGGATGCTCGCTGAGTACCAAAGACAGCAAACCTTGTGTATAACCTTGCATGAATTTGCTATCGTGGTATCTGTGATTCTGCGTAATCAAATTTATGTTCTGATTTTCTTAGGGAAGCCGGTTGGAAACTTTAGACCCAGGATGAGCACTTCAATCTCGATATCAGAAAATACTCTGCTGGAGAGATTAACTATGATTTTAGACTTTCCATGATCTTCCAAGCACTTTCGGTGCAAAATATTTGCAGTTCATGCGTTGGTTATTGAATCTGGCGATGTCCCCTCTCAAGTCATCGGTGATTGAACAAGATATGATATTGCGGAGATGTGAACCCAATTTCTTGGCTTCTTCGAAAGCCTAGGTGATCTTAGCACTCTGTAAGGTAGGACTCAAGAGGAGGAAGAAATGTATTATCAAACTGGAGAAGTTGTTTCAGCTTGGATATGGAGGCGATCATTTCATCAAAGCAGTTGCGAAGGAAATGCCGCCTGTTTCGCAAGCTATATCCTTTTCTCAGACCTCGTGCATATGTATCGTATAAAGCAGTGGTTCTCAACCTGTGGTTCATGGAACCCTATTGGGCCACGAGGGTAAATAAAATGGGCCAGCAACTGAAAGCCACTAGCATATAGTGGATGCAAGACGATTAAATCTAGTATTGAAGTCGTCTCCCGAAGGTTAAACAATAGTATTTCATAAGTACGGGGTATACGTGGAAATAGGTTGAGAACCCCGGGTATAAAGGTTCTATTTTCCCCCCTCAGTGTTGTGACAGTTTGTATGTAATTGCCAGTTACCAACAAGTCTGTCAAAGGAAACAGCATGTTAGGACGATCCCTTTTTTAGTACGACGTTTTGGTTGTTAGATCCTAAGTGTTCATGTACTTGATAAAGCTCTAATAATCTAAACGTCATACTGATAAAGATTCCGTCCTCACATGCTGTTTCTTTTGAAAGACTCTCCGGCGACTGCCATTTACATAAAAAAGGTTCTAATAAGCGCTAAGATCTGTTCAACACTCGTGTGAAGGGTGTTTCTATATGCACTTCGAACAGAAAAAACGGATGATGTTTTTGTTCGGTATAACCGTGTTAGAGTTGTGGAACAGATGGTAGTCATTATGGTTTCGATAGCATTGCATTTCTGCTAATAGTGCCCTTCATCAATTGTTCTAAATGAATCTCAGGCTGCGTTGCACCTCCGCTTTCACCTCCTTGTAGCGAGCTAGAGCCTGGCTGGTGGATTTGTCGAAAATGGATCCCTGGCTGCACGCTCAGACCAACCATCAAACCAGTTACATTGTCACCGTTGTGTCGCCCAATCTTTTTCAAACAGTATCTGTTATTAGTCGACGCATTCCAGCCCAGCGCTCTGACGTCTGGTCTGTTATGACATCCTAACAAAGGTTCTTACAGACTATTCAGTTCCTTAGAGAGCTTTTATTGAAAGTTTGCCCGTGACTGCATTTCTGAATAATGACAGATTAGTGTAATACAAGGGGCAGTCCGCCTCACAGGACACCTAATACGTAGACGGAGGGTGGTGCGAGCTAGACTGTGGTCTGTGTCCACTTCAGAATCTCTCATCACTCGCGTCACCTCCACCTTGTGGAAATTTCTCTGCTGCACATTGGCTTAATCAAGAGGATGCCAGTGTTTATTGTAAGGATTCATCCATCTCGTTTTTAAGTAGTCTCATCATATGAAAATTTGTGCTGGTTACTGTCATGTTCAAGCACATACACACACAGAAACACGCACGCGCGCGCACACACACACACACACACACACACACATACACACACACACACACACACACACAGAAACACGCACGCACACACACACACACACACACACACACACACACACACACTTCACACACACACACACACACACACACACACACACACACACACACACGCTTCACACACACATCCGCGCGCGCACGCACGCACGCAACTCCTGCACCAGAGTAGAGTGCCGGCTCGCAATAAAATGATGCTAAGATTTTCAGCCCCTAGCGAGGCTCAAACTCGGATCCCTTTGTATTTACTTAATTGAAGTATACAGAAAAGGAACAACGCAACATTGTGTGTGTGCGTGTGTGTGTGTGTGTGTGTGTTTGTTTGTGTGTTTTTGTGTGTTTTTGTGTTTTTGTGTGTTTTTGTGTGTTTTTGTGTTTGTGTGTTTGTGTGTTTGTGTGTTTGTTTTTGTGTTTTTGTGTGTTTTTGTGTTTTTTTGTGTTTGTGTGTGTGTGTGTGTGTGTGTGTGTGTGTGTGTGTGTGTGTGTGTGTGTGTGTGTGTGTGTGTGTGTGTGTGTGTGTGTGTGTGTGTGTGTGTGTGTGTGTGCATGTGCGTGCATTCATTCATGTACCAACCCATACCTATGCATCACCCATTTCTATTCCCTTTTATCTTAGCTCCTTATAGCAGAAGGACCATACCTGCCCCCAACTCCCAGACCGGATCAGAAGCAATGCTGATCTATTACCAATGTTTCATTACATAACGACCTTCCTCATCCATTCACGACTAATTAGAGAAAATAAGAACCTTTGATCGGCTTCAGTTTATCATTTATTTACAACAATTCTCCACACGCATCTATCTCTTGGCCTCTCTCTTCTTTACTCAACGGGCATTCCTCATATACCTAGAACCCCCTTTACCCCATTCAGCCACCTCATTCTCGGTCGCCCCCTTACATTCATGTCATTTGCCATTGCTTTCTATTAGCGGAGAGGCATGGGCCAGAAATCAGGATTTAAAAATTATTGAGAGGTAGAGAGCGGCATCCACCCTAGGTAGTCAGTACATGGGGTGGGGCACCTGGCTAGGTAGGATGCCATAATATATATATATATATATATATATATATATATATATATATATATATATATATATATATATATATATATATATATATATATATATATATGTATAAGGCCCTTATAACCTTTTTCTTCTGAATCGCAAATTTTCCAAAATCAATAATTTTAGACATAATGTAAAGAAAAATGCTCATGGAATGCTCAGTTTTTTATAGTAGAAGGTTTGTTCTACACTCAAAATAAAGCTAAAAATTTAGAGTTGTGCACTGGGGGTCCAATCTTCGACCCTTTTTTCACTCAAAACATCATGTCTGCAGAAGAGCCTATACTGCACTTCAACAGCAAAATCAATGGATATGAATGGCTTTGTGGTAATTTACAATTTTCAGATATTAATAAGTCTGCCTTTTCCATAAGTTCAGATGACATGAATAGCATTTTGGGACATTTTAACCCTTTTTGTACGACCGTTTCCAGGAACCTTTGTAAAATTGTATAGATTTCCTGAAATTATGAATTACCAGAATCAATGGCATTCCCTAAACCCAAATCAGTGAGACTTCATTCTCATTAACTGCGGCTCATCTTGACAAACTCCCTCATAAAGACAAGCATTGGTGCAAGACCCTAGTTTCTTAAGACAGCCACATCTTGTTGGGCTGTACTCAGCTTTACATGAGCACGTGACTAGTTCGGCACATTTCTTTGGAATGGAATCCAACCTCATCTATTTCGGCTTCAGCTTTCCACTTTCCATCAACCAGCCGTGATCAGTAAGGATGGGGCAATCTGGTTTTGGTTTTTGCCTTCTTCCACATGAAAGCCTGGTAATTTGCGCTATCAAGATGCAAATTAAGTGCATCATGGAAAGTCGGCAAGGACTTGACTGAACTTTTCCCCTTGCTGAACATCTTGAAGCTAACATCTTTTATAGAGGTGTTCCCATATCCATAAATGCCACAAACGAACTGGTCCGCAGACGCCCTAGCTTCTTCCGACAGTCCAGGAGATTCTCCAAGGTGTGTGTTTTTTCAAAAATAAACTTCCCAAGTACTTCGCTTAGCTTTCCCGAAAAACTGACTTGTGTCACAGCCTGCTACCGCATGGTATGCAACAACACTGTCCATAACCAAAGGTGGGTAGTTAATTGTATGAACAGGAAAGTACTTTGG